>NC_047507.1:12469177-12503817 GCF_902827115.2 Pseudochaenichthys georgianus | reverse complement strand
CCGACTATCCCCACCCCACTGTCTCATCTTCTGTCTCCTCAGTGTCTCCTGGGATAATTTCCCTCTGACCGCCTCTAACTGCTTACCTTCCTTGACACAGATCTCTCAGCACTCTTCTGTGTCAGCTATTTCCTTCTTCCCCTAAACATGTCTTGTCTTCTTGCGTTAATTCCTCCTGTCACTCTTTTTCCTCACACTTCACACTCCCAGTTTAACTCACTATTCTCCTTCCTCTTGCATTTTTTTTTACTTTTACAGTAAGTAGTTCAGATGCAGCTGTTGGGAGGTTGTGGCCCTCTGAGAGGAGCAAACCTGTCAGATGTATTACTTTGTAACTGGCCCCTTTTTTGTCATTTCTGCTGTCTTTGTACTCAAAACCACCCCAAATAATTGTGTTTTCCTTGGGTCAGACAATCACATTCCTTCTATTTTTCCCTCCTTATCTTCTTTGGTACTATTTTGTTCAGCGTGTCTGCCTACGTTAACTGTGTTTACAGTTGTTGTTTTCGGTTTCTCTAAGTGCCAGCTGTGCCTGGTCCATTCCTTTTTTTGGGGGGGTTGTGGAGATAAATGCAGATGTGTTGGCTAACTGGAAAGCCATGCCACACAGTAGTTGTTTTTCAAAGCATAGGTCCATAGTAAGCCACAGGAGAAAGAGTTACTCTTCCTAAAGATCAGGGGGAAATACTGTAAGGGATTGTAGACAAACTAGTAGGAGGAGGGTCAGAATTAGGGGCATGCTTTGATTATTTTTTCCTTTTGGCAGAAGGCATAGTCTATCTTTTACGAGATGTTTTCATTTTTTTGTTTATTTAATATCATACTTACTTTGCAGTAAAGCTGATGGTGCCATAATCTGTGCCACAACTATGAAATTCATTAAAAATATATATAAATGAAGGTGCACCCAGTTTGATGGTTGTTTCACTAGCAGGAACCACGCCACAACAAGGTGATGTTTGTAAGTTTATTGAAGTAACATGTGAATGATATGAGGGGGGTGAAGAGATGATCTGGGAGGACGAGCTGTGGTCCGTGCAGTGGGAGACTCAGAGTGGGGGTTCCGTCTCCGGCATGATCTGCGTGGGCTGATTACGGGCCCCCCAGACAATACCTGGGATTAAGGTGTTAGTATACGCAGTATATAAACGTGCACCGTTTAAATATAGATGGTGACGGGCAGAGGATGTTGGGATGAAGGGGGGAGGGAGGGAGGGTTGTAGGGATGTAGGGATGAGGGATGTTGGGATGTAGGGATGAAGGGATGAGGGGGAGGGATGTAAGGATGTAGGGATGAGGGATGTTGGGATGTAGGGCTGTTGGGCGGGGGTGTTGGGATGTAGGGCTGTTGGGATGGGGATGTTGGGATGTTGGGATGTAGGCTGTTGGGATGAGGGGATGTAGGGTGTAGGGATGTTGAGGGGGGAAGAAGGGATGGGTGGATGTATCGCTCGGTGTGAGTCGGAAGGGGAACTGTATGGGTAGAAGGGAGAGGGAGGGTGGGTTGAAAGGATGGAGACGAGCAGTGGCCGGAAGTGTTGCCGGATATAAATAGGGTGGCCGTGGTTCGAGGCGGAGTTTTAGGCGTGGCCATGCTCCTGAACCTATGTTAACATTTTAACCTCATATCAGGGTTATATTAATAACTACATTGGTGGCACACATTAGCATTCATTAAGATGTCACACTTTATATTGGGGTATATGATTTTGAAAGGTTTTGGCGAGTGTGTTGCCGTTTGTTTTGATTCAGATAAGAGTTTTAAGAAAAGATGAATATCCTGGGTGAGGGCTTCATTTGTGTACAAAGGGAAACATTAATTTCTGGTACACTAATACATTTTTTAGATGAAGTGAGAGGGATAACTGATGCAGCAATTTGACAAATACACATTAAAACTGCATTTCAATAACATTTTCTCAAAACATACATCCTAATCAGATAGTCACACCCGACATCATTTGGCGTCCCTGCCTGACATGGGTTTCCTTTACTGAACTTGCAGTGTAAATGTTGACCACTAGGTGTCATGTTTCCTCAGCTCGCACAACTGTGATGTGATTGTAATTTGAGAAGATGTCAAGACCACAGAATAAAGAAAAAGCTGTATATGATATCAGCACTCTGTTCAACATCTGCATATCATCTCTTGACTTCAAAGCATCTTATACATAAAAAAACCCGCTAACATTAAGTTCATGTGCCGAAGCAGAGCTTTCCTTAAAAGGACAAGATTATCCACTGAAAATAGACTGAACTAAAGTCATCTCCACTGGCAGAATAAATTGAAGCAGATGGCATGTGGACTAGTGAGCATTGTGACCCTATCTTCACCTGCCTCCTTGTAAGGTATTATTATCCCTGGACCAGAAAACATCTGGCCGGCACCCGGCAGAGCTGTGTGATGCAGGGTTGACATACGCACGCACGCACGCACGCACACACACACACACACACACACACACACACACACACACACACACACACACACACACACACACACACACAACACACACACACCACACACACACACAATCTTCAAGGTTTACGCATCTGCAAAATGAGATTCTCCTTGTTTGATAACACAGTGTCTGGTTTTAAATCTGGATTTGCTCCACATTAACGTGGTGTAACAAAGTGACATATTGATACCATTGTTGCAAAGAGAAGTGATATAAACAAGTTTTCCAACAAAAGGTATGTCTAAAGCATTTTGTGCAAAAACCAACCGAGCACATGTCTGTTTGTGTGTGTGTCTGAGGCAGGCAGGCAGACAGACAGGCAGACAGACAGACAGACAACACTTGTGTTTGTACGGGGACTCAAGTGTGCAGCTGTTTAAGCAATCAACCTGACAGGGACATTAGTAGCAAAAAGCCTAGTGTTTAAACACATGTTTACCTACACCCACACACACACACACACACACACACACACACACACACACACACCACACACACACACACACACACACACACAAAGGATGTGCTCTTAATGTGGCACACAGAATGACGCAACACGATTATGAAATCAATAAGCACATTATACCGACATTATTTCTAACCTTTTAACATAATAATTGAAAGTATAATTCTCAAAATGTCAACAGACCAAGAACAAAATAGGAGTGGGATGAATAAAGTGTTTCCTCTCAGTAAATGATTCTAACAAGCAAGCTTTTTTATCACTACTGTAAGTATGTTTGGAAAACTTGTCACCAAGTTTTTAATATTTGTTCAAGTCGGAAATGTTTAAAGAAGAACAAAGAACATACAACTCTTTGTGCGTGTGTGTTCTTTTGTGAAGGGTTAAAGAACACACTGGCTGTCTGTGCCTCTGTTTGCTATGGATTGTACGGCTTTCCGTTGTAGGAAACATTGAAAGCTTTTATGTGGGAATAGTGACGGTGCATCAAAAAAAAGAAAAAAAAGCTAGGATTAATTTAGCCACTGCCCAAAAACACACTGAAGCTGATCATATTCTCCCAAGGAACTGAACAGGCTCTAGGATTTGTATATCAGGATGTTTGGTAAGAATAAGAATTTTGAAGTTTAGTGTGTCAGAAATATACGGTTCTGATTTTATCCATAAATAACTTTTCGTCATAAAATGTCACTTCTCCGTACAAAAAAGGAAAACTATGTTATCTACAATCTTTGTCAAGTCTAAAAAAAATAATTCAGGGGCCTAAAGGAGGGAAAGCTTAATAAAAGAGTGGCGATAAGGTTCATAGTTTATGAACACTCAATAGTTGTGTATAGCTCAAGTTGTAAAAGCCTAATAACAGCTCAGCTCATTAAAAAACACTAAAATAAAGAACCAGGGACCTTTATGTCCGAGAGAGGCAGCTGAAACTGTGACAGGCCATGGGACACTATTAAAAGGTTGTGACCTTTGATCTCCATGACTTAACATATCCCACAAGTCTAGAAAGAAAGCAACACACACTCACACACATCAATGTCTGTGGCTAACAGGTGGGATTTCTTGACGGAAGATAGATTTCCTGAACCGAAAAATCTGTAAAAACGTCTTTGTGTAGGTTGACAGGCCTGCAGGTAAAAAACGTGACCTCCAGGATCAAATGAACGACTTTTACCACCTCAAGGAATACGTCGACCTACTTTATCCAGTTGCCTTTTGTCTAAACGTCAAAACAGAAAACAGCCTTGTGTTGTATTTTATAACCAGGCCTCTAAAAGCCTCCTATCACCTTTCCACCCCATTATTTCTGACACAATATTTTGAAGCTTTAAATAACATATTCACATCTGTCTGTTTTTCATAGAGGATGTGAAACTTGTTCTGGACTATCCAACATCAAAGATGAGTAAAATCAAAAACCTGCATGACGTGATTCCTCTACACAGGATGCTGAAAAATATCTGAAACCTGCACACAGACAACTGCCTCAAAGCAAAGCCTTGGAAAGAGTGTTTCTGTCACAGTTCGTGCTTTAACTGGAGCCAGAAATATTGCTGTAATTAGCCTCCCTACTGAAAAAGACACCGCATTGTATTCGTTGCAAATTGGCAACAGCTGTTTCAATAGAATTTGTGTTTATCCCATTACTTTTCAGCAGCCAAATCATCATAATACCAATTGTGAAGCTTTAGTTTTACATTATGTAAACAGCAATGATGTAATAATGTTGCAGTCACGCAGAAATGAACTACATTTACTGAAATTCACTGACTAATTGAAACCTCAAAAGACCAGATAATCACATTCAATATTAAAAAAACAACATCTTTCTTTCAAGGGAACATTTCACAGTGTTGGACGAAAGTTCTATAACCTATAATGACTGAATGCGCATATTAATATTCCCTACCAGTGTTTTACCATTATGTAAGATGTTTTTGGAGTAATATACTGCATGCGTTAATGGTTTCGGTAACATTTAATGCTGTAGATTTTAAGATGATGCTAACTGTACCCTTCTTTATGTTCTGCTGGGCAGTTAAATCTTTAACAAAGCATCGTATTATTTAAAGTCATCATATGTTTGTAATGCCGCTGTCCTGGAAGTCTAGAAACAGCCCTGTTTTCAGCTTTGTGACGATGCATTTTCCAGCTGATCCAAGAGGGTTAACATTCAGAAGAATTTTCTCAACCCATGGAGAAAAGTCTAATCCTTCAGGCATCATGGAAGTAACCGGTAACTATAGCGGTCATACTAAATATAACGTTATAGAGTAGTCGTATACGCTCCATCAAAAGGGAAAGATACAGTACAGGACAAGTTCCTAACAAAACTAGATGAGTGTAGTTCATGTTAAAGCAATTTTATGTCTAGCTGTTGCCTTTTTATTGCATTGATATGCCACTATTAAGGCTTCCAGCTCATAGAAAACTGCGACGTTTCCTGAATGCATTGATTAATTGTGACTCCTCACTGCTAAGATGTGTTTAAAATATTAAACACCCCTCAGAACCAAAAGCACATACTCACAATCTCCCACACTGATGCCTTCACACACCTGGAGGCCCATTTAAAGATCTCCCAGTTGATCTTAACTACTGAGAAAACTAATGTTACAATGTCTTAAAAGCTTTATTAGAATTTTCAAAACAAAGAGCAGCAGCAAAAAGAAAAAAGATGAAGAAGAATTGTTAACATACCTTGTTATGCCACAGTTTTTCCGCCTTAATCTTATTACCATCAAAGGAGAATCTTCCTTGTTCTGTGTGCAATCAGCTCATCTTTGGCAGCGAACATTACAGGGCAAGCTGTGACAACATGCCATATCCAACACAACAGGTGTAGCCTTGGAGGAAGGGTGGAGGCAAGAGAAAGGAGGAGGGCTGCAGTGTATTCGGGGCGGAGGCTACACACTTGTGTTCATGCTTCAGGAAGTTTTCAAGACCCATTTATTCATAGGCTCTCAATCTGTGTGTCTATCTGTGAACTGCGGAAGGTAGATTAAAGGCCATGCTCCCAAATAATTTCAATCCACAATTTAATAATGAAACAGACTTTAAAAGGAACTTCTGGGATGATAAAATAAAGAAAAATGTGAACAATTACTTTAATCTGTGTGTTACGTTAGAAGAAATGAACTCTGCCCTTGTTGAAGACTCCGCCGAGAACACTCTCTCCTACACAGCAGATCAGCTGGTGATAGAGGTTGCTGGAGGTAACCTCTTATGAATAAATATAGCTGTGTACTATCTCATGCACAGCCCTGACCCTGTTCTCGCTGTGCCCAGTGAGCCTGCTTGCACCCTGTCGTCACACAAATGGAGCTCCAAATTTGGGTCAAGCAGCCCCCCAGGAGTTGTTCAGACCGCAGCATCCCTGGATGGATTATAGTGTGTGCTCCGCAACCTTATCATAATTACAGGCTTTCTTTTTAACCCATATATGCTGGCGTGATTTGATAACCATTACTAAAACACCACAGTGGAACGGGAAGTTAGTACATGTAATTGAAGTGCTTTTCAAACAAAGCTGTTATACAGTATAGTTTGGTTCAACTTGGATTGTTCGTCTAATTGTCTCACTGATACCAAGGTGAAGCCATTCAAAGCAGTTTTTGATTTACTGAAGACTTACAAAGAACTTAGTCAACTCTGAAATTAAAACAAATATAAGCCTTCACATCGTTATATGCTGTCTTTAACCTTAACTTAATATTATTTACATTTTATAGAACAATTATTTGATAAATATTTGTATTTATTTGTTACCAAGTGACTCAAAATCAATGCAGTGTAGTAATACTAAGCTTGACAAGTGGACACACCTCTTGCATTTTCGTTTTTTTCCCATGTTATCACATTTTTCTTTCAGCATTTCTGAATTGAAAAGTCTTGTTTTTCTTCGATAGCTTCAATATCATGCTAAATGTTAAGACTGCATGAAATGTGGAGTTCACATGTCTGTTTTTTGGTGGAACATTCTGCATGTTTTAAATTGAAAATGTGATGTGACTTCCAAACATTGCAGCACTGTATCACATCACTGGACAAGCTTGACACACCTCCTTTAATTAGATGTGATGTTGTGTACCATTACTATCTTTCTATTTATGAAAATGTCAGCATTCTTTTAATTGAGAATTCCCTCTTTTGCAATAGTTTCCATTTCATGCTTCTCCAATGTAATGCAGCTGGATGAGATTGACATGACATCTACTTACTGAATCAAAATACAAGATAACCAATACAATCCTAAAATGTAGATTAGCTAAATCACAATGTGTGATTATGGATTAATATCCCATATACATATAACTTATTACTTTTCTTGATTTCTTTCACATATCATGATTTTTACAAAGTAAGTTCTGCTAATGGAAATGTGCTACCATATAGGATTCATCCAGTGAAAACAGTGTTGTGTCAGAGACAGTTGGCTTGTTTAAACACTGTCAGGAATGTATATGTATTGACTGCTGCTTCATGTTTTCTACTGTACAGATCACTGCACACATATAATAATAGTGTAAAATATAGTGGCATGCAGTCTGTTGTTTTCACAGTTAATCTGACAATTCTGTAGTCACAGCTACATTAACCCGTGTTACCTTTTGCTCCAGGCATTCACTTGTTTCCAGCAAAACTACTAATGAAAGCACTTGATATGCAGTGCTGAAAGTAAGCCTGTCGATTATTTAAACAGTGTGCAACACAAACAGACACTTTAATGAGTCGGTTTTGATCTGCTGTAGGAGCTGCAGGTCTGAGACCAAAGCGAAATATTAGGAATTCAGCATTTGTTTGTGTTGCCTTTTCAGATCTTATTGATGAGATATGCAGTGTGCGCTACCCCACACATGACTACACTTCTTTGCAGGAATACTACTTGTCCTTAGGCTAACTGACTTCAAAGATGGGTATTTTTGGCAAATATGACTATTTCCTCCTGTCAGCGTTGAGGCATAGCCTACATTCGAACCAGTGTGTTGTTTGAGGAAGACAAGTATGTGCTGTACAGTATGAATGAAAAATGAATATCACTGTACAGAATAATTGACTTATAATTATTGTTTCGTACTGTATAACCATGATTGTTAAATTATGTTTTACACTATGCTATAAGATACTCCATGATAGTATCTGCTTATGTTTAAAAAAGAAACGAGCCTCAGGATGTTTAAACGTGTCTGCAAACCCTCGGCATAACCTTGGGAAATGTATCAAGAGAGATATTTGTGAGTTCAACTTCACCTCCGTATTGGATGTTATTAAAAGCCTCGCCACAGGCTCAATCAATCGAGACACTCCTGCTGTGCTTTGTGCTACTGTTGAGAATAATATCTGCTGTGTATGGAGAGCTGGGTAATGATTCAGTTGAGTACAGTCGGATGTAGGGCTGCACAATATTGAAAAAAACTGACATTGCGATATTTTTTCCCCCTGCGATATATATTGCGTTTTTTTTAACTATATTTAACCGGATGAAGGATTTTAGGCACGGACGTCTGGATCTTAACTGGTTGACTCATCATACCTTAAATCATGATCTAACATGTCATGATAATGCATGTTGCTTACCCTCAAATAAGGGGGTTCATCTGTGAATGAAGAAGAGAAGAACCTTTTTGTATCCAAAATAGTTCCAGATGGCAGATGTTGCTTTTCTTTTTGGAAGTAAATCTTCACTCTCACCGGTATTGCCCTCCTGTTCCTCGCTCATTTTTTACCGGTGTTTTGATGGTCTGCAAACTAGCGGGGCGGGGCCTGCTGTGATCTGATCAAGAATGATTGTGATTGGTGGTTTGCTGTGCATGCAGAGCCTGCATGTCACTCACTCAAGTACCCCTGACATGAGAGCCGCACATGTTCTCATTCATAACACTGACGAAGCCTACACACCGCGTCGTGCGTTGCCGCTTGGCGGTGGGCGTGTCTTGAGCTTAGGGAGTCAACACGAGCAACGCGACCAACAACCAATCACATGAATGTCCCGCCCCGGACATACAAAGCAAAGCATTCATGCTACATCCATGCTGGCTAAATATACTGTATATGCTTGCTAGCTGTCCATTCAAACGAAGTACACTGGATATAAACTCCCCAAACAGGCGAAAACCTACCAGTTTCACCCACTGTCCCTGCCACCTCCCCCCTGGCTCCTCCGGTTTGTATCCCTGTATGTAAAGAGGGACTGGTCATATAGTACCGGGTGATTCCCTACCGCCACGATCATTTTCTCCTCCATTTTTTGACATATGGGAAATAACTGCGGTCTGGCTCTCCCAACATACACGCGGTTTGATTGGCTAGCGCTTGTACTGTCAGATTTGCATACGCGGGATTTGATTGGCTGACGCCTCCGTCGAGGCGGCAAAAGTAGAACATTGCTCTACTTTTGGAGCGAGCACCGTGAGAGAAGCTACGCTTTGCTCCCACAATGAAGTTCGGCGAATCGTGACGTCACCCCATTCAAAGTGAATGGGCAGAAGCGTTGAAACGGCAACGCACGCTGCCGTGTGTAGGGGCGTCACTATGGGATGCGCCTCATCGCAGAGCAAACAGAAGCATCAATCTCATTACGCCAATCCTGATTGGCTGGTGATCTTGACGTCAGCGTCAGGGAATTCACCCCCTATAAGTAGCTTGCGCTACGTCGCATGCGTCATTCAAACACCTCTTCTCGCTTCAGAGCATATCTCGATGGTAGCCGGGCTAGCTTAACAGTCCACAGACTGAACCCAAAGCTAACTTTCGGTCAACGGGCGCTCGCCGGCTACTCTTCTGCTTCGCAAGAAGACTGTTAATGCTAACACACCAGTTAGTATTACAATCGACCTCGCCGTTTCTTTCCTCGGAAATTAAGGTAAGGTTTTGATTTTTTCAAGCTAACAACACACCTGTTGCTGGCTTGCTTTCCCTCACTACCGACACCACAGTAGCGAGGACGTTTTTTATTTTTCTCTCACAGAGGAGGAAAAGATTAAAGAATATTAACACACCAGTTAATATTCTTTGAGAAAAAAATCTACACTGTCCTTTTTTTCTCCGGATTAAGGACAGGTTGGAAGAATTTTTTTTTTTTTTCTCGCCAACGTACCTGTTACGAGCGGGTCCTCTCCACGCCACGCGGCGAACAAGATGGACGCCTCTCTCCCTCACACCAGAGGAGTCAGGGACTCGGAGGCTCGGCTCTGCGGCTGCGGGTTGAAAATATCAGGCACAGACTCACACCAGGTCTGCTCGTCCTGCCTCGGGCTGGAACACGCCCAGGAGGCTATTGACAACCCCGGCTCGTGCGGGCATTGTGCCCGCTTCACCGTAAAGAGCCTCCACCGACGGTAAGCACGCCAAGCTAGCTTGTCGGGACAGGACCCCCTCATGTCCGCTGATTTGCCGGCTGGCAATCAAGACGCGGGGGCGTCCGCCGCAGAGATTGAGCCCCGCACTGTGTCGGTCTGGGGCTCATCAACAGCGGCAGCTGCAGAACCGGAGTCCCGCACCGTGTCAGGCTGGGACCCGGTGGCGGCAAGAGACGCGAGAACGGAGCCCCACGCTTTACCAAGCTGGGGCTCCCGGCTGGACCTCACCATGGTTTCGCCCGCGGAGGATGTCCTGGAATTGGATTATATGGAGGACGAAGAGGGTGCCTCTGAGTTCCTCCTGTCTGTTTCGGATGAGCAAGAAGACGATATCTTCGTGTCATCGGCTCAGGCTGCAAAGCCGGGAGCGATGGCTGCTCTCCCGGGCGATAGCACACCAGCTTCGCCCTGTCTGAGCATGGACCTGCAGGCCGTGTGTCAGCGTGCCGTGTCCAGACTAGACATCCCGTGGCCCGAAATGGCCAAGGAGACCTCCAGGTCCCGTTACGAGGGGAAACATTTTCCCCAAGCAACGAGGACAAAGAGGCAACTCCTCCCGGTCTTCCCGGAGATGTTGGATGAGGTGTCGGTCTCGTGGAGAGACTGGCCCTTTAGCAACAAGGCCCCAATCCAGGGTGCCTCCTCCCTAGACTGTTACATTACATTACATTACATTGCATTTAGCTGACGCTTTTATCCAAAGCGACTTACAATAAGTACATTCGACCAGGAAGACACAACCTTGAAGAAAACAGAATCATATAAGAACATCAGGTTTCAAAGAACTGTGACGGTATGGAGAGGCTCTGCCTGCTCCGCATACCGCCTATGGACCGCTGGTGGCAGCCCACCTCCTACCGAGGCTGGTCCCGTCACCAAGCAGGAACCGCACGCTGCCAGCGAAGGCGGACCGATTCCAGTCGACCATGACTGAACGGTCCTACAGAGCCGCAGCGTTGTCCACCAGGGCTTGTAGTGGACATTTTTATTATATCCTTATATGCTTAAACCAAATGCTTCTCATTTCCTGAGATGTGCTGTTTTCTTCTATCTACTCTGCTTGGGGTTTATTCCCAAGCGCTTCAAGGCCACAGAGCTGCTTTGGCTACTGGGTTGAGACTCACACACAGTCACACAAGAACTTCCCTACTCTGAGAACCGTTATGCTATCGACCGCTCAAGGACAGATGTCTAATAACAATGTGACCGTGTGAAGACAGATTTCTAACTTTCCCATTACTTCTGTATCAGGGTTTCCGTTAGCCGGTAATTACCGGTTTTTAGCTGGTAAAATTTATAAAAAACCGGTAAATTCAAAACCTGACGGTCAAAATGTCTGGTAATAATTAGGGAGGCTCCGATCGATCGGCCGGCGGCCATTATCGGCCGATATTCACTCTTAATAGTTTGATCGGTGCTCTCTATAAAGGCCGATCAGGAGAGCTGGATCTGATCCATATGGACATGAACGCGAGTGAAGTCTAACCGACGAAAAAATAACCGACGAAAAAATCCTAGCGGAAACCCTGTTCTGTATATAAGCTTTGCTAACACATTGTATGGCGCACACTCACGCAGACTATTCTATGCTCTGTGAGACCTGTGTCTATTTTTATTGTATCTTATGTATTTGAAGCTTCAAATAAATAACTAGAAAGACAGCTCTGTCTGATTCACTATTTATTTGTTTTGATCACTTTGACTTGTACTCTCCACCGTGTTGGGTCCTAGATTTCCATAACAGGCTTTGAACGTTTCCTCGCTGCTAACCGCATACCAAGCGGAGCTCTGCGAGGATCTGTCAAGCAATCCTGGACCGGCCGTTCTGGACGAGATGGCCGCGATCACAGACATTTGTCTCCGTGTTCAATGCTGCGCCGTCCAGGCCACGGGCAAGGCAATGGGGATCATGGTGGTGCAGGAAAGAGCTAGATGGCTCAACCTCACCAACCTCCCAGACCGGGAAAAGGAGGATGTGCTAGACATGCCCATCATTCCCGAGGGGATTTTCGGCTCCGCTCTCGCCTCCATGCAGAGGAGATGTGAGTCGAAAAAGAAGGAGGACGAGGCCCTCCACCTCTGTCTCCCTTGAAGGGTCCAGCCGCTGCCTTCACAGCAGCAGTCCTTTGCCCAAGCTGCCTCGAACCCTGCTCTGTTCAAAGTACCAAAACAGCAGAGGTCGCAGCCCGCCCCGAGTCCCCATCCCAGGCAGGAGACGAGGGCGAGTTGGCCTAGAAAATCTCCGGTTCCGGCTGCAGCCCAGGCGCAGCCAACCCAGAATTTCGGCCAGCAGTCGAGGAAGAAGAAGCGGGCGGCCTGACAGCCCCCCCTTCTCCCCTCTGTGACAGAGCTGGAAGTCCACGGTTCCCCAGCTCTAGATGTGTTCCCGCTGCCTCGAGAGATGCCTCAACGCCATCCTCAAGTCCGCAAAAACACATGTCACAATATTGTTGTTGTTTCTCACATAAACCATTTTCCACTGACGCATCCAGGCTTCAGGCCAAGGGCGCAGCTCCATTTTTTTTAAAGAAAAACAATAAAAACAATAAACAGTCCGTCAACTGTTCCCCTTCTGAGAGCAGCTACGGCCTCTCTCAAAAGGCGGATAATAGACGGGTCTGTGAAGGCACCTCCGTCACGCATGCGCAGTGCCGGCTGGGGTTGTGAAGGCACCACCGTCACGCGCATGCGCAGTGTCGGTGGGGATTGTCGAAATGGAGTACCACCGTGTTCAGACACTAGAGGGCCCCATAACACAACAAATAGAGACTCAGAGGGTAAGAGACGTGACATCTCTGCTGGCTCTAAGGAGCATACAGTGGAAGATGCTCACAACATCTGCTTGGGTTTTCAAGACAGCATCTTTTCAAAAATCTTGAAAATCTTGGAGCTGGGCGTGTCTGACAGCTTGGGGATTTTTGCGAGCAATGCGACCAACAACCAATCACATGACATACAAAGCAAAAAAAAACGGGGATTTTATGCGAGCAATATATATATATATATATAAACTCCCCAAACAGGCGAAAACCTACCAGTTTCACCCACGGTCTCTGCCACCTCCCTCCATGCCTGGTTCCTCCGGTTTGTATCCCGTTAATAGTTCTGATCGTAAAGAACCGGGTGATTTGCTACCGTAATTTCTCGTTTGGAATATGAGGAAATGAACTGCAGTCTGGTTCTCCCTGCTTACACGCGGTTTGATTGGCTAGCGCTTCTACTGTCAGATTTGCATAAACGTGTTTGATTGGCTGACGCTTCCAGCTCAGCTTCAAAAGTTGAACATTGCTCAGCTTTTGAATCCTGGAAATCCTGGAAATCTTCGCTTCGCTCCCCCACAATGCAGTTCGGCGAAAAGCGAGGCAAAGTGACGTCATCCCCATTCAAAGTCAATGGGCAGAGAAGCGTTGGAAGCGGTGGAAGATTCGTCTAAAGCTGCTGTGTGGACGTACCGTAACACGGGGCTCCAGACTCCAATTCGCTGTCACCCCCCCTCGCTTCTCGGGCATTCTGTATTCACAAGCCCGAGGAGAGTCAGCCCATATTCTAGAGAGAGAGATCCTCTCACTTCTAGAAAAGAGGGCTATATCTATTGTACCCGCCGAGCAGAGTCAGAGCGGCTTTTATTCCAAGTATTTCCCCGTTCCCAAACGGGGAGGGAACGGGATTCGGCCAATACTAGATTTGAGGGTTCTGAACAAATATCTAAAAAGATACACATTCAGAATGCTCACTCACACATCTCTGCTGCGTCTCGTGCGACAAAACGACTGGTTTACATCAGTCGACCTGAAAGATGCGTATTTCCACATCCCAGTATATTTCCCACACAGGAAATATCTGAGGTTCGCATTTCAGGGGATCTGTTGCGAATACAGAGTACTTCCCTTTGGTCTGTCTCTCAGCCCAAGAGTGTTTGTACGATGTACGGAAGCCGCGATAGCCCCGTTAAGACAACAGGGTATTCGCCTGGTGACCTACCTAGACGACTGGCTGCTTCTCGCACAGTCGGAGCAGGAGGCTATTACGCAGACAAATGTCCTCGTAAAGCACCTGCTCAACCTGGGTTTCATAATAAACACAGAGAAGAGCATGTTGTGCCCAGCACCGACTGTACTCTTCCTGGGTTTACACCCGAACTCGGTGCCCTTTACAGCTCACCTATCAGCGGAAAGAGTGAAAGCTTTCAGAGCTTGTCTCGCTCTTTTCCAGCTGCGCAAACATGTTCTCTTCAGATCATGCCTGCGGTTACTGGGGCTCATGGCGTCAGCCATCCATCCTGGTCGTACGACTGCTTACACATGAGGGACATGCTTACACATGAGGGAGTTTCAGCGCTGGGTAGCTGCTCTAAAATGAAACCCCGCACGTCATGGCGAGCGGAGAGTAATGGTTACTGTGAAATGCGTAATGGCACTGCGCCACTGGCTGCACCCGACTTTTCTAGTACGGGGCGTGCCTATGGGTGCTGTCCTTTCACGGAAGGTGGTCACCACGGACGCATGTCTGACAGGCTGGGGAGGTATTTACGAAGGTCGTCCGGTGAGGGGTCTCTGGAGCAGAGACTTCCGGCGGGCGCACATAAATTACCTGGAGATTTTAGCGGTGTTCCTCACCCGAAAACACTTTCTGCCTTTTCTCAAAGGACATCATGTCCTCGTGAGGACAGACAACACGACCACAATATCGTATATAAACCGCCAAGGGGGTTTGCGTTCTCTCCAGTTACACATGCTGGCACGCAAACTGATCTTATGGAGCGGCAGACGTCTCCTCTCTCTGAGAGCAACGCACGTACCAGGAGTGATGAACCTCGGGGCTGACCTACTGTCCAGAGGTGCACCACTATATGCAGACTGGACTCTACATCCAAGGATTGTGAGTCAGCTGTGGGTGCGTTACGGCCGAGCCGCGGTAGATCTGTTCGCATCAAAAGAAAATGCTCAATGTCAGCTGTTCTTTTCAATGCGCAATTTAAACGCACCGTTAGGCGTGGACGCGCTCACGAACGTTTGGCCTCCGGGCCTTCTGGACGCGTTCCCACCCCTGGCTCTGATACCCCCAACTCTGGCCAGAGTGAGAGAACAACGCCACACACTTATCCTGATAGCTCCGCACTGGCCCGCAATGTACTGGCTGGCGGAGATATATCAGCTGCTGTGCGGGCAGCCATGGCAGCTCCTGCTACGCAGGGACATACTGTCTCAGGCGGGGGGGGCGATCTTTCACCCACACCCAGAGCGCTTGGCACTATGGGCCTTGCCCGTGAGTGGTACAATCTGAATACAGTGGGACTCCCTCAGAAGGTGATAAACACTATTCAGAGTGCGAGAGCTTCCTCCACCAGGTCTCTCTATGACTGTAAGTGGAGGGTGTTTGAGGAGTGGTGCCTTCAAAAAGGACACATCTCTTTTCAATGTCCTGTCGGGGTGATTCTATCATTTCTACAGGACCTGATTGATAAACACAGAGCTTTCTCTACGATCAAAGTGTACCTGGCTGCTATTGCTGCATGCCATGTGGGCTTTGAGGGAAAGACGGCTAGCCAACATCCTTTGGTCTGCCGTTTTATGAAAGGGGCTCGCAGGCTCCTCCCTGTTTCCAGGTCACTGGTGCCCTTATGGGACCTGGCAGTGGTTTTAAATGGGCTCACTCTAACCCCATTTGAACCCCTTGAAGAAGCTGACATGAAACATCTGTCACTCAAGACAGTGCTGTTACCGGCCCTGGCATCCGCCAAGCGAGTCAGTGACATTCAAGCGCTATCTGTACATCCTTCATGCACTCAGTTCGCCCCAGGGCAAACGAGAGTGTTGTTGAAGCCCAACCCTGCCTTTATACCTAAGGTGGTTGGTTCTTGTACCCCAATTGACATTGAGGCATTTCCTCCGCCGCTGTGTTCCTCCGGGGAACAGCAGCCGGATTTGCTGTGTCCAGTCCGTGCTTTACGCACCTATATGGACAGATCAAAAGAGTTTCGTCATAATGACCAACTCTTTGTGTCCTGGGCTAACCCTCAGAAGGGCAAGCCCGTTACTAAGCAACGGCTCTCCCACTGGATTGTGGAGGCAATTGCTTTGGCCTATACGAGTCAGGGTTTGCAGGCACCTTCGGGTCTGCGTGCTCATTCGACTCGTGGTCTGGCTACATCCTGGGCTTTGTTCAAGAGTGTTTCCATCCAAGACATTTGTGCAGCAGCGAGCTGGTCCTCGCCGCTCACTTTTGTCCCCTTTTACAGGCTAGACGTCTCCGCTCCAAGCGTGGCCCGAGCAGTGCTGGGCACCTTGTTGAGTCAGAGCTCTACCTGTTAAGTTCTGGTTGGTTTGGTGAATTTCGAGATAAGCTCGTCTGGCAATACGGGAGCTACAATATCCCATAGTGAGACATCGAACGGAGTGTTATGAATGAGAACTATAGGTTACTTACGTAACCCCAGGTCACAGAGTAACATGTAGTGAGATGTCTCACCAGACGGCCCTCCTTGCTATGGTGAAGCGAGAAGAGGTGCTTATTTTGAATGATGCATGCGACGTAGCGCAAGCTACTTATAGGGGGTGGATTCCCTGACGCTGACGTCAAGATCACCAGCCAATCAGGATTGGCGTAATGAGATTGATGCTTCTGTTTGCTCCGCGATGAGGCGCATCCCATAGTGAGACATCTCACTACATGTTACTGGGGTTACGTAAGTAACCTATAGTTTTCCTTTTGTAGCAAGCAGCAAAATAATTGTAACATGACATGTTTGAGTTAATTTACCTACTTAATATCGCACGTGCTAAAAAAAAAAAATGAAAAAAAAAAATGATTTATTAATAAAATGTTTTTATAAAATCGCACATCCCTGCGATGTGAATATTGCGGTTATCGCCATGACACGATATATCGTTCAGCCCTAGTCGGATGCTGAACACGTACAAAAGCGTTGACAAAAACAAGCTTATCGGGAATAACATGCTATAATTGATACCATCTACAATGTACTATTAAATAATTTGGATAAAGCCCTCATACAACAGATCAAATCAGAACAAAATATATTTGTATGTCTCAGGATGACAGAAAATAAATATTCTAATAGTGAAGAAAACATTTGTATTCAGCACTCATCTTCCACTGCACTGAAAAACAACCAGCAGTACTTGCAGCAGCACTGAAACAACTTTCATTCAATTCAAATTATCAGAGTTCATAGAGTTCTAAATGAAGATATCACAGTGTTTTATACATAAATATGTGTCCCCGGTGTGTCAGGGAACTCACGCAGCATCAGAAAATAAAACCCTCTCTATTTTCCACCGTACCCAAATCTCTAAAAACGGGGCTACAACGGAGCTGATCCAGATTTGCGTCCGATATAACGTAATATCGGAAATGTAGGCTGGTTTTACACCCACGGGCCTATCAGAAACGTTGTTATCAGCAACAATGCCCGACTGTTTTGGACGTAATATGGTCGGTGCATGTTTACATTAGCATCGCTAACACTCAGAGCTAACCTGTACTGGAGAGCATGTGTGTGAAGAAGCAGGACATAAAAAGGAACTCACCTTGTGGTATAACCGGCAAGAGAGGAAGCCTTTGAGCTCCATACTGTTTCAGAAACAATCCTTGATAATCCATGATATGGCGTTTCATCACGGCAGTATTTAGTTTAGACAGTAGCTGCCGGGTCCCGCATGAGCTCAGCCCCCCCCCCTTATTTTTTTATTTTTTAAAAAGCTTTATACCCAAATCAGCATTTTTGAAACAGGAAGTGAAATAGAGGGATATGAGGCATGGCTAGAATGGGTAATCTGTTTGGTATTTTGAGCAAAACAATTCATAGACGTGTTTTTTATATATTTTTTATATATCTGAGACCTATGCTATTGCCTACACATAGCATGATGGTCCACTTTAATTAATCCAAACTCACAATGATAGTTTTGCTTTAAAATATGTAAAACATATGACATCCTTTACCTTTGAAATCTGAATTTGGATAAGGAACTGCTTACCAAAAATGGCTGAAATTGATGACGAAAAAGTAATTGAACCCCCTTAAAAAGAGTTGCTCATTTGTCAAGTAATTAATTATTTATCATTCTCCAAGTTATGAGAGATCTTAGGATGAAATCATGTTATTTATATCTCGTTTTCAAATCCTGCAATTTAAATTCTTCATTCTTGCTGGTGTTACATCAGTTGGATGATTACAAATACTGATTTGCCTTTTGCTTTTTGAATCGAGCATCAAAACTCAATTGCACATAAACCCTCTCATTGCAAATTAAAATAGTTGATCCCAAACTTCTAACATGACAACAAACACACACATTCACACTCTTACATAACATACACACAATATTGTCTTCCCACACACACTTTGATGCAACCCTGAAGGACCTTTCCTGTCTGTATTTTTGTCACTCCAAAACCATGACCCGAAACAAAAACAGGACTTTTGAAATGGAATCCTGTTGAAAATATCAAGTCATTCGTAAGGAAGGAGGCAACCATTGAAACCAGAGTAATATCAGGTGCTAAGTGAATGTCAGGGAGGATGCTACTACAGTAAAGTCAAGTGGAATTCCTGCAAAGAAGTATACAATACACGCGCAATAGCAACCTCTAGTGGGTAGTAGTCACAGGTGGGCTGCTGCTGAGATTTGTGGGTTTATCCCTCCTTTTTATAGGATTTCATTAATATAATAATTATTGGGTGGATTAAAGGATATGTCATTATCAGTGATTGATTTTCTTCAAATGCACTTTTATATTGGATATGGTAATAAAAAAAATCCACAGAAGAACAGAAACATTTAAAAAATGACGAGAATATTAATTAGGCTGATGTACTGTATATCCGTGAATAATATGACTTTGTGTGTCCTTTGGATCCACAGCACAAACCACCATTAAGGACTGTGATTTATGATGAATCAAACCATCATGATTGAATGTGTAAGTGTATTTCACACACTTTAATGTGTCTTTATGGGGCATGATGTCCTCATTTATCACAAATATGTCTGTTATACTAAAACTCAAGCAAACTAAACATTTTAGGACTTAGATTCACAGTGGCGAACAGCAGCAGTTTCTATATGGCTGTAGCGCTCGGGGCAAAGCATTGAGATGAAACTTTGGTATGTCTATTGATTTCGGGGTCAAGTGAACAAGTAGGGACATTGTGAGTCAGTGAGTTAGTGAGACAAGCTGGGTATGAGGGAGTTTGTGCATCACTTTTATTGCGAAGTCTGCAGATACTGTAAAAGTGTGGGTGTGTGGCTGCAGAACTTTGTTCAACACAAAAATATGTCTGGAAGCAAAATGTGTATGAGTGGGCTCGAGATGGGGGTGTTGAGCTTGTCTTGTTTTGTGTCTGAATAACATTTGCATGTATTTGATTTCCATTTGCACTAATCAAAATGAGGATGTTATTGCATCAGTGTAGAAAACCCCAGTACTGTAGTTGCTCAGTACAGTAGAAGCCATACTGTCGACGCCCACCAGACATCATCACTACCGACTTTCATACTGTGTGTGGGAGCCAGGATAAAACTTTCATTGAGCCTTCTCAGCAGATGCAGTGCTAATTGTTGTCCATGCATTTACATATGCACATGTCGGTGGAACTTTCAATATGTTAATATCCTGTGAAGTATAAAGATGTTAATGTAGTGTTTCCAAAGTATATTTGATCATATGTCCTCTGCAGCAGCCAGGCCCGGTTCCAGAACAAAATGACTCAGGGTGCATCTGAGATTAGAGAGGGTGCAGTGGTAAAGTGCTATTTTTATAAGTGGGGAGTGTACCTAACACCGTTTTTTTTTAAATATTGAAGTTAAAAGCATCAATCTGGTACACTTTGAGAGCAACATGAAGAGATCTATGGATCTATGTGCTCTTTGCTTGATCATGCCTTCCCAGTCCCTCATCACGTAGCCGATAAGAGCATGGCGCCAGTTGTTGTAGCCAGTTGTGGTGAAGGCATCTGACTTACTTGAACCGAAATGTCTTCATGCATGGCATCTTTTTTACATGAATATTCCAGCCAATCTCTGTTTTGAAACCATGAGCTGCAAAATGAGCGCCTTACCCCACTGTACAGGCGAGTCGGGTACTTTTTTAAATATACCTGGGCAGGCTCTGTTTTGCAGAGGTCCTCTGGCACTTGCGGGCCGCCGAGGGGTGGCGGTGTTTCGGACAACGAAGACGGCTGTGGCTGCTCCGCCTCTGTGGGCGAGACGGGCAAAGCGAGGGTGCATAACGACTCAACTGAGGGTGCAATGCACCCTTATGCACCCCCGTAGAACCGGGCCTGGCAGCAGCACACACAGCGGAGTGTTGAAATGATCTCATCTACAGAAACTGATATTGTATCAGGGGGAAATGAAGCCCAAAGATTCTACTTCCATCAAGTTGCTGCTCTACTTTTCACGTTTTATTTATTTATATATTTTTTAGTCGACTTCCAAGTCAACTGGCACAGCATGGAGGATTAGCCAAGCTCTATGCCATCAAATAACCCAGCTAAATTATGCATTTTTCCAAATAAGTACTTCTTAAAATAATACTTCTTATCTAAAAAAAAGTCAACCCAAAGGAGAAAGGTAACCACTAAAGAAAGTCTTCAAATGAAAATGAGGCATGAATTGAGAGACAGCTCTTGCTCAAGTGAAGAAAGTTGTTTTTTTATCTGAAAGCACATTTAAACATGGAGCTGAGGACAACAATTAAATCACTCCAGGATGAATTGAAAATACATTTTAGCGATTGAAAGAGAAAGTGAGGTAACTGAATTAAAACTCAACCACAGATTAAAAGAAGCTGAATCTAGGATAAGCACTTTTAGAGGACCGGAGCACAATCACAGAGAGACTTTTATCATTCGTTCTCCAAAGTAATCAGTATTGAAAAGATGAATGCTGTCATGGCTCTCAGCCACAACAAACGCGCGACAGAAAACGAGGGCGTGAATAGAAAAAGAGAGTTTATTCCCTGTTGCTGAAGGACACAAACAGGCGAAACAAACGACGAAACAAGAGGTCAGCTGGTCGTGGCTGCTCTTCACGTTACGTCCTCCTGCCAGCGAGAGCGAGAGCGAGATCCGGCCCAGTCCTTTATCCGGCTAGCTCCAGCCGCCAGGTGTCCTCAATCCCCGTGAGCACAAACAGAGGAAGAGTCATTAAAGGGCCACACACACCACCAGATAGTGAGGCAGGGGTCATCACAATACCAAGACCTGGAAATCCAAGAGAGATGCAACAATCGGAGGATTCATGTAGTCATTAAGGATGCAGAACCTGGAGACACACTTTCATTGACCCTTTTATTTAGCTTAAAGGTGGGGTAGGTACGTTTCAGAAACCAGCTCGAGATACACTTTTTGTTATATTCCATGGAATGCTCTTAACATCCCGATAGCAATGAATATCTTAAGTGCTTAGACAAAAAATCCATAAAAAAATGTCATCTGTAGAAGCCGTAATACTGTAAAAAGTACAACCAATCCGGGCTAAACGGATTGGATTGCCGCCCTGTCTGTCAGCCTTCCATCTCGTGCACGCACAAATGTATCTCGTGCCCTCATTGGGCGTGCCGTCATTGGGCGTGCATTGCAGCAGTACTTCAATGACTCGCCAGCAACAGGCGGCCACTTTCACCCGTCTGCTGACGTCATGTGCGCGTTCATGTGTGTTGGAGGAGGTGCTCTGTAAGGAAGTCTGAAGGAAGGGGCGGATTCTTTTCGGCAGAATGCTCTTAACATCCCGATAGCAATGAATATCTTAAGTGCTTTGACAAAAAATCCATAAAAAAATGTGATCTGTAGAAGCCGTAATACTGTAAAAAGTACAACCATCGATTGGATGACCTACCTGCCTGTCAGCCTTCCATCGGGGCACAAACTTATCTCGTGCCCTCATTGGTCATGTGCGCGTGTGTTGGAGGAGGGGCTCTATAAGGAAGTGGCAGATTTTCTCCGGTTGTGTATTTTCAAATTCTAGCGATCTCGAGCCGGTTTCTCAAACTTACCTACCCCACCTTTAATGGGGTATTTTTAAAGGATGTTTGAGTTTTGTAAGAGGTCAAACCAGTTGTGGGGACTTCATGTTGATTTTACTGTCTTGAAATGCTGTAGTGATGTCATCACCCACATCAAAGGCCACACGCTGGATCTGGTGTGCTCTACCGGCTCTCCGCCCCCCGACCTACAGCGCCTCGAACCTGGCTGTATCTGACCATCACGCCATCCTCTTCACTGTTCCGGTCTCTCTGCCCAGGCAGCATCCCAAACGCACCATTACGTTTAGGAACATCAAGACTGTGAGTGCACCAGCCCTATCCGACCTGATAGCTACCCACATGGCCTCGGGTCCCTCCGACTCCACTGTGGATGGCCTGGTAGCCCACTACAACACTGCCCTATCCCTCAGTCTCAACGCTCTCGCCCCCATTAAAACACGGACTGTTTCCTTCACCCGCCCTGCCCCCTGGTTCACCACTGAACTCCGCCGTTTGAAGGCCTCTGGACGCCAGCTGGGGAGGCTCTCCAAAAAAACTGGCCTCACAGTCCACCTCCTGGCCTTTCGTGAGCATATAAAAACATACAAGGAAGCTCTCTCCCATGCCAAGACACACTACTACTCCCGTCTCATTGGGGCTCAGCAAAGCAACCCCAGAAGACTGTTCTCCACCATCAACCGCCTATTACGGCCCCCTGACGCCCCCCAGCCCTCAGGGGCTCCCGATCTGTGCTCCAAATTCCTCGACTTCTTCCAGGCGAAAGTCGAGGACATCCATCGGCAGGTCCTGGTGACTGGCCCTTCCCCCCTACCTGCACCTCAGGCACCTGGTAACGCACCTCAAGCGCTGCGCCTCTCCCACCCCAACCTCTCCTCCTTCTCCCCTGTGGATGCTCTCCGAGTGGCCAAACTGGTCAGCTCGGCCAAGACCTCCACCTGCTCCCTGGACCCCATGCCCACAGCCCTGGTCAAGGACTGCCTACCCACCCTCTGTCCCTACATGGTGGTCATCATCAACGCTTCTCTGGCTTCTGGTATAGTCCCCACCAGCTTCAAAATGGCCTCAGTCACCCCCATACTCAAAAAACCTGGCCTGGACCCCAACGACCTCCAGAACCACCGGCCAATCTCCAACCTTCCCTTCGTCAGCAAAACTCTGGAAAGAGTGGTCGCCGTACAACTCCATCTGTACATGTCCAACCATGAGCTCTATGAGCCCTTCCAATCCGGCTTCAGACAGCAACACAGCACTGAGACCGCCCTCATCAAGATCACCAACGACCTCCTCATTGCTGCTGACTCTGGCAGCCTCAGCATCCTCATCCTCCTGGACCTCTCTGCAGCGTTTGACACCATCTCTCACAACATCCTCCTCACCCGCCTCTCAGACCTCCTGGGTGTCACTGGCACAGCGCTGTCCTGGTTGACATCTTACCTCCACAACAGGAAACAGTTTGTCTCCATCAGTGGCTCAAACTCACCCCCGGCCCCAGTCCACCACGGTGTACCCCAGGGCTCCGTACTTGGCCCCCTCCTGTTGACCATTTACATGCTCCCCCTCGGCCAGATCATCCGACATCATGGACTCAACTTCCACTGCTACGCTGATGATACCCAACTTTATCTCAGCACCACTCCATCCTCCCAGCTCCCCCCTCAGTCTCTCATCAACTGCCTGCATGACATCAAGACATGGATGTCTTCAAACTATCTGAAGCTGAACAGCAATAAAACAGAGCTCATGGTTGTGGCAACCAAGGCACTGCTCCAGAAGGTTGGTGACTTCGTCCTTGAGGTCGACGGCTGCTCCATCTCCCCATCTCCTGAAGCCCGCAACCTGGGTGTGATCCTCGACTCCACCCTTTCCTACCATTCCCATGTCAAATCAGTGACCAAATCGGCTTTCTACCACCTGCGGAACATTGCCAGACTCCGACCGTCACTCTCGGAGTCGGTTGCCGAGACCCTGGTGCATGCATTTGTCACCACCCGCTTGGACTACTGCAATGGTGTCCTGTTCGGGGTTCCCAACAAAACCCTGGACAGGCTCCAGTATGTCCAAAACTGTGCAGCTCGGGTCCTCACACACACAAAGCCGTGGCAGCACCTCACTCCCACCCTCATCCACCTCCACTGGTTGCCGGTCAAGTTCCGCATAACTTATAAAGTCCTCCTCCTGACCTACAAGTCCCTCCATGCCCTTGCCCCCCAGTACCTATCGGACATCCTCCACCCACATGCCCCACCCCGGAACCTGCGGTCTTCAGACTCTGGCCTGCTCACCACCCCCCGCACCAAACTGAGAACCTTCGGGGACAGAGCCTTCAGTGTGGCAGCCCCCACCCTCTGGAACGCTCAAGTCCCATCTGTTCATCAAGGCTTTCGGCTAGGGCTGTGCGATTATGGCAAAAATCATAATCACGATTATTTGGGTCAATAATTGATATCACGATTATTTTGACAATTATTCATTGACCATTTATTGAACTTTAAAACAAATAATATTTTACCAATAAACAAGATCAACAAATATGTTGGAGCGCACTTCCAAAACCATACTAAACATATATTATTAATATGATAAATAAAAATAAATTAGACCAAAATAAATTAAATCAAATATGATGCAGTGCACTGTCACAACCTACTGATAACTCCTTAACATATAGCCAACATGTTGGTAAAACATATTCAACATATTCCACTCAGTTAAACGTTGAAGGCTGGCCAACCGACATGGTCCAGAAGTAACAGGAAATAAATGTTGAACTACAATTTAAGACCAAATAAAAATGTTTAGGCCACCATGGCAAATGCTGGTAGGGCTGCTCATGTCATCTCTTAAAGATTTTTTGCAAGAAACACCAGCCTGTTTACATGGTCTGGTTTCAGAGATGAGCGCAGGCAGGTGACAATATTGCCACCTGTACTGAAGACCCTCAGCCACGCCCCGACACATGGGGTGACGCCGGCTAATCACAAAGCTTTGATGCGTTCAAGTGCATTATTCTGGCACAGGAAGATTATGTTACAGGACATTAACGATAAAACAGAATATTGTTGTTCTATTTTTAGACACATCTCGCGATCAACTGGTTGGGCACCCCTGGGCTAGACCATAGGTCCGTTGTGGTAGCAAAGTAGTCAGCTGAAGCCACATCTCTCTCAACTTCCCCACAGCATTTGTCATATAGTGCAGGCAGCGCAGACCTGCAGAAATAATACCGAGACGGCATCGCGTAACGCTTGTCCAACGCGTTGACAAGTTGCTTAAAGCCCTGGTTGCTAACAGTGCTAACTGGGCACATATCTTTAGCGATGTGAAATGTAATAGCAAAGTACTTATAGTGGAAATAGTTTTACCCTTCTTTTTAACGAGTTGCTGCTCTTGTTCTGACATCTTCGCTCGCGCTGAACACTCACAACACATGTCACTCCCACGTGGCCGAGTGGGATTTTAGGGAGGGGCGAAAGCGCACCCAGCAAAATAATCGTATTTTGTCAATTATGCTGTTTTCATAATCGTCGCAAGCCATAATCGTAATCGCGATTAAAATACGATTAATTGCACAGCCCTACTTTCGGCCCTTAAATCGATCTGTTGTTTTGTCTGTCTGACCTTTGTTTTGTTTTGTTTTGTTTTGTTTGTGCTTGCCCTATTCCTGTAAAGCGACCTTGGGTCCCTTGAAAGGCGCTATAGAAATCTCAGTTATTATTATTATTATTATCTAAAGGAATCCATTGTTTGGTTGTTTGAATGATTGGCTAGCTTTTCACGAAAATGTGTGTTATACATGTTGTTGGTATTTACTATCTTAACACCTCAAGGATGAAAAGTAATTGGAATGTTTTTCAATGCAGATCAGCATCCCAGTTGCCCCTACACATTTGTATGTGCGAGAATCCGTTAATTGCTGTTTGCAGCTTTAATTTATGTCATCTTTAACTACATGTTATGTGCAGAAACACATTTATAATAATGCTATATTTGAAACATATATTGTAGGGCCATACCTATATAAAACATGTCTGTGAAAATATATAAAATACCAAACAGATCATGCATTTATATAGCCATGCCTCATTTCGCCCTATTTGCTCTTTTCCAGCCCTGTTTTTACAGGGCTGATTCTGCTTGTGTGGCAGACTACAGCGCCACTTACAGGCCTGGCATATGTACTACAGCGTCTCCAGCGCTTTCGAGAGGTCTCTCATTCCCCTGATAGGTTGAGAGTTGCCCATATAGGCGGGGCACCCCTTTTCTGAGGTCAGAAAAATTCAATAATAATCAGCTCCGTTGCAGCCCCGTTTTTAGAGATTTGGGTACGGAGGAAAAGAGAGAGGGTTGTGTTTTCGGATACTTGGTGAGTTCCCTGACACACCGGGGACACATATTCAAAAAGACGTACATTCAACAGATTTGCTGCTTTACCAGAGTGCAATGTAGCATTTCCAAAAAGGCATAGAACACTTTGCATGAATGCACCAAGTGTTTCCAGGGCCTTGTAGTCCTGAATAATGTATGAATGCACTAGTGCAGAAGTGATGCATAGTAGCCTATGTATTTATTATACATAGCAACCCGCTAAGAGAATAACGTTGCAGCTGCTGAGGGATTTCCCAACAGTATCATGACTTGCAATCAAACATTATTGTGGTTTTTCTCCACTTTGGACCCAAAGACTTTTGAAATGTGTATTACATGTTGTGTTTAGTATCACATCAGGTGTGAGGCACTCTCAATAGTTTAGTGTTGTGATGTTTTTTTTCTTAATCTTGACGAACAGACTGCAAGTATTTGTTGTCAGATCTTCTTGAAGAGTGTACTGTTTGACCTGAATAGTTAACACAATACTTTGGAGTCCCTACTTTGATAATGGATACATAAGAGCTTTCCGTATAATCTTAAATGTAACATGTTGCCATAGTTAATAATAATGGCCACGATGCTTGATAAGATTGTCCTCATCTGTTCAAAGATATTTTAAGTAATTCCTTTAATTCTACAGTGTAGAGAAAGAGAAATGCGTTGCCCCTGTCCTTTAAAATGGTTTTAAAAAAACAATTTGTCATTGCACTTAGTCAGTAATCACTCAGTTCTCTACTTTGGATACAAAGCTGCTTCTGCTCCTATTTGGCTGATTTTGTGCGTGTGTTTAAAGCATGACTGTTGTGGAGTGTATTATAAATATTGTCAGATGGATATAAACTGAGAAAACATAGTGGATCACCCTCGATGAGTACAGTATGTGATATACAAATCCTCTACTCGAGACAGAATAACAGGGTCATCCTGCATAAACCAGGCTAAACATTTTCTGAAGTGCTTCTTCATCCAGTACAGAGAGGCATTGTCAATGAGATGCATGCAAGAGCACATTCAATAATAGATGCCGCATGACAGCTTTGTAGACATTTAAAATGTGGTCTCTAAACATTGTAAACCTTTTTGAAGTGTTTTGGCATCTTATAAGCTTTTAAATGCAATAATCTGTCAACGCAACTGAACTTTCTGGATGCGTTTCATTGTCTAATCTATACCTTAAACAACACACCCCACCAACGCAGCCCCCTGTTGTTGGTGTTGTTGTTGTTGTTGTTGTTGTTGTTGTTGTTGTTGTTTCTTCTGCATTTGAGAATGTTCCTTAGGACAGAGGGATGTCTTCACTGATGGTTATGAAAAGCTTTCACTACCTGAGAAAAGAGTGGTGGAAGTGTGAAGGAGTTGGAGACATACAGTCTATGATGGATGCTGTGGTTGAGAAAGAAGTCAAGGACAGAGAGGAGAGAGAAATAAATTGAGGTCAAAACTAAACAACATCAAATAACATAACTCATTATGAAATGACATGCCCTTAACCTAACTCGTGTTGTTCTCTATCTAAACATAAGCTTTAGAGGGTCTTGTAAACCTCTATGAAGGACTTTTTCTTGAGTGCATGTGTAGGCATGTGGCACTGTGAGTTTATGAATGGTTGTTTGCCTGTACAGTGAATGTGTGTAAAGTGATTGTGTGTGTCACTCTCTGGGCTTGAGTCACAAATCATGTGACTGGGCAGCTGTTGACGTGTCTCAGAAGAGAACAGAGCAATGAGTTTGAGATCCGTTAAAATAAATACACGGGTTTGGTGGAAAGGCGCCACATCTTTTCTTGAATTTATTCTGGTGACATTTCGAGTCTGAATCAGAAAAAATAGAATACAGGGAGAAAGTAATTTACAAAACAATACAAAGCAGCTTTGCTCCTCATCCCATGATGGACTCAGTAGTTGGTCTTCTTTTTCGTAGCTTTCACAGAGGGAGTAATTGGAATGACCTCTGGGAGCCTACCACAGATCAATTATCTGGGTTTTTCTGTCAGAGCCGTCTTGTTACAGCCTGACTGAAGCAAAGGTCAGAGAGGCAGCAGGTTGAGCAGGTAGAGCCCACTTGATGGTGTTTGCACGGGCTAGGTGGTATGTCTGAGCAGAAGGTGGAAGTAAAAAGGGTTTACGATTTAATATGAGATGTGATCAGAATTTGATTGTAACATGGTCTTTGTAAGAGCAACACGGCTTTAGTTTCCTTTCAAAAGGACTAGGAAATCTGCTGATTGTCGTAGCATGGAAAGTAATTTACAGATGTACAGATACTGCTGGAAGATGAATTGTGCAATATGTTGCTGTAAAAAATTGAGCAGGGAGGTAGAAGTGACACCTCAGCAAAATGAGTTACATTAAAGATGGTGTGGATTTTTCATTAATATGTCGGCTGATATAAAATTGCTTTAGTGCTCGGTTGAATAAAAACAATGTTTATCTAATGATCTGCTGTTGGTTTCCAAAAGGAACCGTGGTTGCGCTACAGAGCCAGAGAGATTAATCCATGTCATTCCTAATCATTATGGGATACAAAATACAATTCTCAATTTATTATAGTGATATACTGTATCACCGTTATTTTTAAAGCAAATCCAACACAGTTTCTTAGGGTAATATGATGATTCCCAGAGCACATTAACCTGATTGCACAAAGATAAAATGCCTGCACTATAATGCGGTTCTGATTGCTCAGAGCCCAGGCATGGTTTTGTCTGAGGCAGTAACCTCCACTGGGCCTCAGCAGCCGTGGGCTTGTCCCAGTGGCACACAAACTCCCCTGTGTTCCTCTCACTGGCTTCAAGTCTCATTAGTCAGCTTCTACCCGAGGGGCCAGGGTCACGTAAGGAAGCCTGGCTTACACCAAAATCAAGCTCTGCACAGTCCTGATCTAACCCCCTTTTAGAGCTCAGTGATGGATCAGCTCTGGGCTTTGTACATGTTCTATCATACATTTTACATACATTATTGTATTTCATGTGTTTTTCTCTCAAGATTGCCCTACATGTGACTGGCTGGATTTGAACAGACAATATGAACAGTGCCGTTTGCACAGCGCCTCTGATTATTACCACAGAAGGTCATACAGCTACACAGACACATCACTCATCACCTGAATGAACATGAAAAAAAAGATTTGAAATGCTCTCAATGCTGGTTTCACATGTTCTTGTTTAGTTAATCACAGTCATTTGTTGCTATGTGGTCAGAAAATGTAATGGATCTGTTTTTTTAGCATGCCAAGAAGAAACTTGTGTTGATTAAAAGGATGTTTGTAGCTTCCCTAGCAGCATGGCTGTGTGGGAAGCTGCAGGATGTCGGTCTGACTGTCATTCTGCAATTACATGTTACTTGTTAGACGCTTTTATCCAAAGCGACTTACATACTCAATACTGTGGGCAATCCCCACAGGAGCATTTTGGGGTGAAGTGTCTTGGACACAACGACATGCTGACTGCAGTGGGGTTTGAACCTGTGCTCCCCTCAGGGTCGGCTCTAGAACAAATCAAATGGGGGGGAAATCATTTACCAAGGGGGGCACACACTGACGTCAACAACCAACACACAAACACCAACGCAACTTCAATTTAAAAAAACATGCTGTAAAGTCTATTGTCTTTCACACACATTGCAGGGTGTAGTGCTATTTTCTAGCGCACCTATGACCTGTGCATGCATGCATGCATGGTTGTGGCACGACCACCAAAACAGAAACATACAGTATGGACATAGGCCACCATATAAAAAGTGTGCAAATGTATTTAGTATCCTATCCATGTGAACATGTTTTAGCTGGGGGTGGACCTAACCTCCTCTAGGAGGGTCTGGGGCATGCTCCCCCGGGAAGATTATTTTTTAAATATTGAAGTTAAATGCATCAATCTGGTGCACTTTGAGAGCAACATTAGGAGATCTATGGATAGTCTACATCTCTCAGCATCCATATGAAACAGAACTGTACACAGATTTACTTTTTTTTTTAATGGATATTTTACTAATCACTCCCCTTTTAAACTGTATTCTTGTGTTACTGACTGTCCTATAGTATTTCATACCCGTTTTTCATTTATTCTCTTATTTTTTTAATAACTATAGGCTAATGATCATGTAAATGTGTTCCTCGCAAATACTTGTTTACATAAATGGTGACCAAACCGTTTGAGACCCACTGAGATAACCTACACTAAAGTGAACTATCTAAACACTGAGAGAGTCCTTACCTCACTGAGCTGACGTTATAAGATCCTCTCAGTCTGACAGGAGAGGACTCTCCTCCACCTTGGTGTAGAAACAGCTCTTTATATCCGTTAGCATAGCTAGCTAACCAGATGCTAACATCAACATTCCACGTTACCGCTCACGCACTCACAAAATGCGATCGTGCCACACACACACACAGAGCCGAGCTTGAATGAAACACATGACCCAGAAGTAGGCTACTCGTACTGTATATCATATTATTTTCGATGGCTTTACTGTATAATCAGTGTAACAGATGAACAGATTGCCACCGGCTTTCATCTAAACACACAGCCACGTAATGATAACAAAACAAAGGTCGGGGGTCATTGGTCAAGCAACACACCAATCAGAGAGCAGCAGTGAGCACACCTCAGGCTGTGTTTTATATTTGTATTCTTTATTTCTGATGTATTTCACACAAAAAAACTTTAGTGGAAACGTTTTCACTTATATGATTAAAAAAACGGCAAAGTGGCAAGGCTTGCCCACCCTGCGTTGGGGGGGGGCACATTGACTCATTTGGGGGGGCATGGCCCGCGAATGACCCCCCATGACGCTGACCCTGGCTCCCCTGATCAAAACACCAATGCACTAGTCCATTGCGCCACACGCCTCCAAGCAATTGCAATGACATTCCTGCAGACTTTTCCCAATCAGGATGAACTGTTATCCCTTTTGTGATCCGTTAAGATTTCTTTAGCCCCATAATCAGGATAATTACAATTTCTACAATAATTTGGTTTTTGACCAAATAACTGCAAAGCTAATTACATTTCAGTCAGCCTCAGCCGTTTATTAGTTATATGCTAAATATAAAACGTTGCTTACACAAAAACTAAGACTCAAGTGGAGGTAAACATTGAAAACACCAGACTTTTAACATTAACTCAAAGCACTGTACAGCCACGGAACTGCTGGCATGGGTACAACGTAGGTGGAGAAAAACAAATCTCCAGGTTCACTTTGAAATCTATAAAGAGAGACTTGGCTTTTATAATTTGGAAATAATTTTAGTCTTTTTTCTCTGATATCATTGCCAAAAACAAAAACAACGCACGTGCCTTGTTTGCTACCGTTGACAGACTAACAAACCCCCCAGTGTCAGTAACCTCTGAATTTCTATCCACCAGGGCGTGCAATGAATTTGCCTTTTTCTTCACTGACAACATTCAGACAATCAGACAAGCAGTCAGTGCCTCTGCATCAGGTACAGCAAATGTTTTGTCCCTATGTCCACCTAATATCAATTCAAACACCATGACACAATTCCATCAGATTAATGATAAAAACCTAGAGGACATTATTCAACTCAGATAATGAAAAACAACAAAATAAGTTACCATAGCTATGCGGATGACAGACACATTTACGTAACAATTTCACCAGGAGACTATGCTCCAAATCAAACACTGAGTAAGTGCATTGAACAAATCAATGACTGGATGTGTCAGAACTTTCTCCAATTAAACAAAGATAAAACTGAGGTAATGGTTTTTGGAGCAAAGTCAGAACGTATAAAAGTGAGCGCTGAGCTTCAGTCTGCAATGTTCAAACCAACAGATAGAGCCAGAAATCTAGGTGTAGTCATGGACTCTGACCTGAGTTTCAACAGTCACATTAAAACAGTTACTAAATCAGCCTACTATCACCTAAAGAATATATCTAGGATTAAAAGACTAATGTCACAGCAGGATTTGGAAAAACTTGTCCATGCTTTTATCTTCAGTCGACACGACTACTGCAATGGTGTCTTCACAGGTCTCACTAAAAAATCTATTAGAAAGCTGCAGCTGATTCAGAACGCCGCTGCTCGAGTCCTCACTAACACTACGAAAGTGGATCACATCACTCTTGTTCTGAAGTCTTTACACTGGCTTCCTGTGTGTCAAAGAATAGATTTTAAAATACTGCTGCTGGTTTATAAAGCACTGAATGGTTTAGGCCCAAAATACATTTCTGACCTCCTGCTAAATTATGAACCATCCAGATCTCTCAGGTCTTCAGTTATTATGCTCCAAATATCTGGAACAAACTCCCAGCAGGTCCGCTGCAACTCTGACTACTTTTAAATCCAGGCTGAAGACTTTTCTTTTTGCCGCTGCTTTTAATTGATATATTAATATCTTAAACTGCACTGTAACTTTTATTATCAATCAATCAATCAATCAATCAATCAATCAATCAATCAATCAATCAATCAATCAATCAATGTTTATTTATATAGCCCAATATCACAAATGTTACATTTGTCTCAGTGGTCTTCACAGTGTGTACAGAATATCAGTATGACAATACGACACCCTCTGTCCTTAGACCCTCACATCGTACAAGGAAAAACTTCCGGAGAAAACCCACAGTTTAAAGGGAAAAATGGGAGAAACCTCAGGGAGAGCAACAGAGGAGGGATCCCTCTCCCAGGACGGACAGACGTGCAATAGATGCCGTGTGTAAATTGAAAAGATAATACATTTGCAACATAGGTAGTCCAAATGTTTGGAAATGCATGTGTGTATAATAGGAAGATGAATCCAGGAGGATATCCATCCAGGACCTATGATCCAGGACCACAGCCACGACTCGCGATCCAGGGCTCAAGATCCAGGGGTCGCGATGCCCTTATCTTTGCTTTTCAATGCCATTTTCTCAATGTCTTTCATTTTTGTGAAGCACTTTGAATTGCCTTATCCCCCCAAAGGTAGTTAAAGTCATTATTGGGGTTAAAGTCCCCTCGTAGGTGGTTAGAGTCCCCTACTGTACGTGTGCCGTTTTGGTTTCAAGACCCTGGTTCACGGAGGACACCAAAAAAGTCATAGAAAGACAAGGTAAACTTAACTAATGTGCATTTAAAAATAAAAAAGAGGAATAGTTTTGGCGAAAACTAAAAGGTACCATGGGGTCAGATTATAATTTTCCAAAGGGGGGTTCGTTCAGATGTGTGTATCTCACACTGCACTGTAACTGTGATTCATGTATCTTTGCTTTTAAATGAGTGTTTTTAAAGGCCATTTTATATCATTGCTTTTAAATGAGTGTTTAGATATCATTTCATAATATGTTTCTTAAATGCTATTAATGTCTTGCATTTTTGTAAAGCACTTTGAATTGCCTTGTGTTGAAAAGTGCTATATAAATAAACTTGCCTTGCCTTGTGACGGTGGAAAAGCCCAGGCGTTCACTCTCAAGCCTGGGCATTTCTGCCTCACACCATCAAGTATGGACCACATACCAAGAATAGCCAAATTTACCATCTTTAAAAGTGCAACACTCGAGGTGGTACTAAAAAAATACATTTGAAGATCTCGTTTGTATCGCATTGGTGAGGTGTTGACAGGGCATGTATCTTTGTGAAACATGCTGTGAAATGTATAATGTGCTCATTATAGGTAGTATGTGCTTATTATATGCATTGAGAAATTATCTTTCACTGGAAATATTATTTCCTGAAGACAATTTTAGATCCCTCGGGGGTGTCATTGTGGAGTAAACATGCTGCAAAGGAACTGGTTGTTATACAGATCAACAAGCTGCACAGGGTAGCAATGCTGGAGATCATGAATATTGTACTTGCACTCAACCCATAAACAGTGTTGAATTGAATAAAAATGTTTTAATTGTTACTAATATAAGATAAATGGTTTGAATTCCTCCATCTAAATTGGCCTGAGAACTTTGATGACTTGACCACGTCCTTATCACGTAGCAGGAAGCTCTACATTTGAAGTCTACTTACCCACTGAGCGAAACAA
>NC_047507.1:11894177-12106677 GCF_902827115.2 Pseudochaenichthys georgianus | reverse complement strand
GAACACTGTGTCACTTGCTAGGAATCTCTTCCGGATGTTTCTGCTTTCAGGATATTGGCTGTGTCTCAGGAAAACGGCCTGCTTCCAGGCAAACCTATTGGATTACTGATAACCTTGGAATGGATAGGGCCAGCCGAAGGTGTGTATAAGAGAGGGAGGGGGAGATAGCGACGAGTGCATGGGCTTCTCTCTCAGTTTTCCTTGTTTTCCTTACCATCCTGTTTTTTGTTCTTTCTCTCACTCCATTGGCCCTCTATGGTATCCCCTTGTAGGTGAATCAATGACAGGTCTGATATTAAATATGAGTATACCTTTGGCTTTCATTGTTCCCTCTAAATTGTATTTGTCCCCCCGTGCCTTGGTGAGGTTATGGCTTTTGACTCCACGATGCCCTCGTGAGGGACCCGTTTTATTATTCTGCTGAAGATATCAGAAGGTTTTGAGCACATAACAATAAACACAGTCACACCCGAGCACACACAAGCACACACCCAATAATAAAGCTCCAATAACATAGGGGTCTTTACTTCAAGTTGTCTCCAAATCCCCCAGTGGCGGGCCTACTCCTTGGTTGCCATGGCAACAGTAGTCAGGGCAGCTACGGCTGGCGATAGTGAGGAAGAGGAAGGCAGGCAGAGAGAGGGAGAAAGATAGAGAGAGAGAGCATTGATGTTCGTGGTGCAGGCAAGGGATTTGAACACAGTCACAACATTGAAACTGGGTTGCGGCAACATTGCTGAACATTAGAGCTGCATGCAGCAGCAGCAGCAGCAGCGCTGGGAATGCAGTTTCAACTGGGGTTGGAAATAAGTGGGCTTGTAGGTCATGTTTACCTGTGTGTGTGTGTGTGTGTGTGTGTGTGTGTGTGTGTGTGTGTGTGTGTGTGTGTGTGTGTGTGTGTGTGTGTGTGTGTGTGTGTGTGTGTGTGTGTGTGTGTGTGTGTGTGTGTGTGTGTGTGTGTGTGTGTGTGTGTGTGTGTGTGTGTGTGTGTGTGTGTGTGTGTGTGTGTGTGTGTGTGTGTGTGTGTGTGTGTGTGTGTGTGTGTGTGTGTGTGGAGCGTGTGTGTGGAGCAAGAGACAGAAATGTGAGGGAGAAAGATGAAACTGCAAAGACAGCACACTCCCTCATTAACTCCCTCAGCATGTTCGTTCTGTCTTCATGTTTGTGCGCTTGCAGATGAGCTCTGTGTTCGTGAGGACATGCTCAACCATGCACAACACTGTAACCGTAAACGGCATCCAGTCTACACTCTCTGTTGCTTTGATGTTACATCTGCTTACACACTATAGAATTCTGCCTTATGGAAAATCATTATACTTAATGTAAATGTTCCTAATTCGGGATAGGTATATGTAATATGACAAGAATAGTGTAATCTAAAGAAAGTTTCCCCCACCTCTTGCTTCCATTATTATCAGTCAAAAACTGTCTGCACATGTCATGACTCGACAGCAATACAGCAGTGGGTTTTCGCTATTCAGCTGACAAACCATGACCATTGCCAGAACAATGTGAGAAGAATTACAGTAATAGTGTTGCAGGAGGAATATTTTATATCCTCTCCTCTCCAGGGATACAGTACAGAATAGCGCAGCAGACACCGGATGCACGACAAACGGGCCGTTAGTGTCAGGACTCCGATGGAAAATCCATAGTTTCATTACAGGCCCAACGGTATGAATGTGGCCGGGAGGCGACCAAAGCTCTATCATGGGCCCTACGGGAGCCAAAATGGCTGCATTTAGTGACGCAGTGGAGTGAAGAGGAGGCAGGAGGGTCAAGGATGCTGCTGGGAATGAAGTGTGTTAGAGAGACAGAGAGCAGCAGCCAGATAAAGTTCATGTGCAGTAAATGGCACAGCTGCTATTGTACCCTACTCACCTTCTTTCTGAGACTTCTGCCACACTGTCTCTGTGTGAGTGTGTCAACGACCTCGCAATAGGATATGACATCAGTGCTGTGGGTCGTAACATGATGCCATTTGTTCTTTGACGACATTTCCTCGTGAGCATATGAAGCATTCACAGTGCCTTCTATGCCAGGCACTTTAAATGGAAGCAGTGCAGATTTCTGTTTGCTAAAGTCCTTACAAATACCTTTTAACCAAATTGATGTGTCGGCAGCTTTTTGTGAACTCCTTTATGATGTATCATGTTACTGACTTACTCTGCAGTCATTGTTAATATAAATCAGCTTTCTAAAGGCTTGACTACTTCTTTCCATTTGGCTTGATTTGACTGCTAATGTGACATAATGTTGTGTTTCTGGCAGACTTAAATCAAAAGTCCCTTTTTATTGCATGCATATCTTTAATTTCTAAAACTCAAAGAGCCCATTAAAGGTGCAAAGCCACTTTGGGTTATTGGAAAAGGCAGAGGTGAGTTCATCTGGAGGAAGGTAGCTCTCAGGAGCTCCTGGCTATTGTTGTCCCTCTAGGTGATTAGAGTAAAGAGGCAGGCTTTAAGGGAAATTAGCTTTCGATTGGCCCTTCTGATGAAGTGGTAGGATTGTAATGGTTAGTGACCTCCAGGACCAGCAAGTAAAGATCAGGTGAGACATATTGCCCACATGAAAGTGGATTGATTTGAAAATGTTGTTTATTTTCTGAGAGTTTGTGCCCACACCATGCGTAATCTGAAGTGAAAACTATCTTCTTCCTTTTACAGTGGAGTCAAGCAAGCAACATAATGGTGTATTACAACCATTACATAATCGTATTTCCAGATCCAGCTCAGTTTTATCTACACACAATGTTTGATCTAACACTATAGATCACAATTTCTTCATCTTATATATTTGATACTCTTCTATATTGATATTATATCCTTCATGTTTGTGCAGGTCTTTTCACGTGGCACCTTAACCACTTGGGCACTCTCATCTTCCATTCCCCCACCTACCTTTTGTCTCACGTGCACTTCCTCATGTACCAACTACTAGATGATATAATGTCAAACCTAAAAAAAAAACAGCTTGATTCCTCTGAGGATAAGGCAAGTGGGGGTTCATAAGGAGATGAGAGGAGACACACACACTCACTCACTCACTCACTCACTCACTCACTCACTCACTTAATCAGAGTGATTGCTCACAGCTCTGACTCCTCTCATTGCATCATCTCTCTAATGCATTGGTCCTGCATCAGTCTATCGTGTGTGTGTGTGTGTGTGTGTGTGTGTGTGTGTGTGTGTGTGTGTGTGTGTGTGTGTGTGTGTGTGTGTGTGTGTGTGTGTGTGTGTGTGTGTGTGTGTGTGTGTGTGTTAAAAGCCACAAGGGGCATGCCCTGATGTTATGAAACCTTGTATGTTCACCAACATGTGTGTGTGCGTGTCATGCTTGTGTTTAAGGCCCTCTGACTCACATCCAGTTAAGTCATCCAGTGTTAATATGGGTAGCATTTATCATGGAGGGGTTACATTCAGAACACATTTATTTAGAGCCAATTCGATTAACAGTCAAACCTGACTTGCACCCTTCAGTGAATAAGTTTGGGAATAAAAAAACATTGAAAATGTAATCAATTGAAAAAAACATTTTCTTTTGTTATCAAGCATTTAAAAAATGCATATTACTCAGTGCTGAGTTAACTGACGTACATGTTATGACACTCTTTGGAGGTGCATATATACCAGTCTGATACACACACATCATCTCCTCAGAGAGCACGATGGAGCCAGGAGCAATGCAAATTGGGTAAAACGTTCCGGAAAGTAGCTTTTCCCACTGGGACTTCTTAACTCCAGCTCTGAGTTAGCACTCTCTGTGTGTGTGTGTGTGTGTGTGTGTGTGTGTGTGTGTGTGTGTGTGTGTGTGTGTGTGTGTGTGTGTGTGTGTGTGTGTGTGTGTGTGTGTGTGTGTGTGTGTGTGTGTGTGTGTGTGTGTGTGTGTGTGTGTGTGTGTGTGTGTGGTGTGTGTGTGTGTGTGTGTGTGTGTGTGTGTGTGTGTGTGTGTGTGTGTGTGTGTGTGTGTGTGTGTGTGTGTGTGTGTGTGTGTGTGTGTGTGTGTGTGTGTGTGTGTGTGTGTGTGTGTGTGTGTGTGTGTGTGTGTGTGTGTGTGTGTGTGTGTGTGTGTGTGTGTGTGGCTGCGGGGCTGCGTGTGGCTGCGGGGCTGCGTGTGGCTGTGGGGCTGCGTGTGTGTGGCTGCGGGGCTGCTTGTGTGTGTGGCTGCTTGTGTGTGTGTCAATTGTTCTGCATATGAGTGTGCATTCCAGATGTGGTACAAACCCTCTTCCTTGGGATTATTCGATGGATAGCAAAAGAAAAAGTGCATAAAGGAAATTGAGGGCACCTCTCTGTAAGACCTCATAAATTAGCTGCTAGAAGACTCGGCCTGCTGTTAATTTGGCTATAGCTAAAGATGCAGAGAGAAAGACTGCCTGAGGAAAAGGAGGAAAAGAGAGAACATTTTTCGAGAGGAAGCCATTGGGGAAATATTGGGTGGTTTAATCGTCTGATATTTTCACAGCTCTTTAGAGACACACCAACTTATTACCTTTTTCAGTAAGCAGTGTGAGAAAAAGTTTTTAGAGAGTACTTGTCCATGGACAAGTGAGTTTGGCAATTTACTTGTCCGAATACATTTTTCACTTGTCCAGAATGGACAAAAATTGGGGCCACTGGAATCTTCTTCTTCGTCATCGTATTTTACATTTTCCCACGGTTTTTATGATACCGCTAACGTAAGTGAGCGGTAAGATTTTACTGCATCACACAAAGGGTTGGGTATCGTTTGGATTTTAACGATTCCGGTTCTGCTTTTCGATTCCGGTTATTTTCGGTTCTCAGTTCCAGTTCTTTGAGAGGGTAAAAATAAGTCCCATGACAAACTGGGAGAAAAATATATTTATGAAAACATTAAGTCCTAATCTGTATTCCTATTTACAAATCACTTCATACTGTTGAATTTCTTATTGTTATTGAATACAATTATATAAAAATAATCTTTGCATTGTTTAGTTAGTTCTAAGTGGTGCAGTTTGAGAATGTACAATTGGCCCAGTGTCCTCTGATGTTACACTGCAACCTGCCTGTGAGACAGAGTCCAACCACACATGTCCAACACATAGGACATACATAACCTAATAATAATACATTATATGTATAGGCCTAGCGCTTTTCTACAACTCAAAGACGCTTGCACGCATTTATTTACTTTTACAAACACAGGAGCTAAAACGCTTAATAACCTTCATTACGTGTTAGAGAAAGAACATAAGAAGGTTTGACAAAGATGCGGCTGTTAAACGGGCAGCGGATCTGCTGTGTGGAGAGAGAGAGAGAGAGAGAGACGCTGAGCTGCACCGTGCAGCGATCAGCTGATACAGAGCATAGAGAGAGCTGCAGTCCGCGGGGCTCGGCCTCGCTTCCTGGCCTCACAACTCTTATTAATCCCGGTACCGGACAATTGTTATTTGTTCCTACTCGGAACCGAGTTTTGCTTCCCAACCCGGCCACTGTGCTACACTTCCCGCTCCGCTCCGCCCGCCCCGTTAACTGTACAGAAAGCGGCGAGATGCATTTCCTTAGGAATCGACAAGCAGAACCGAAACTACATTTCTAAACGAACAATGGCGGACACGTACAATTTGCGAATGAGTTCTGCCTTTTGTAAACTGAATTTATCAATAATTTGTCAATAAATCAGGGCGAAAAACGTCACTTGTCCGGCGGACAAGTCAATTCAAAGATCTACTTGTCCGATATTGTAAATAACACGTCCCGGACGGTGGGACGTGTACTTTTTCGCACACTGGTAAGGCCTAGGTCTTTGTTCCTTAACCTTGCTCTTCAACGTTAGAAAGATCTCATATTAATTTTAAATACTGCTTGTGACACACTTTTCCACTTGGTTGTTTAATCATTAAAGCTAGCATTATCTTACATTAGGGGTTAAACCTGAATGATGTATGCTAATAACCCAAACCCACATTTACTGACAAAAAAAGCATAAAACAATCAAAATATTCCATCCGCTGTTATCAGGTTGCCTAGCTTTGTGTAACAGTTCATGTTGGAGACAGTTTGAATGGCAGTTAAATAAAAAAGTCTTTCATCTGCTGCCAAGTTCCTTTATCATTGAAGAAGTGCATCCCATGCCCTCCTGTGAGCGTGAATCAAGTTTACCTCTAGATGAACTCGGATGCTTGGTATGTTTTTCTGGCATTAGCCGCAGATCCCACCAAGTCCGTTGCGGGGGTTGAATTGTGCTGGTTTGAATGTATTGCCCTCTCCGCATGTGAGTGTGTGTGTGTGCCCAGTTAGGGCGGACAGTGAAGCATCGCCCTTCCTCAAATGACCCGTGGAAAACCTACAGGTTGGACCATCTGCCTCTTGCTTGTGTGTGTTTGTGCGCAGGCATGTGTGACTTTTTCTGAATGGAATGGTATTGTCTATTCAAAGTGTGTGACCTGGCCAAGAGCAATTTACCCAAGTAGACACACACAAACATTAGATTTATGCAAAGGCTGACTCAACCTTGGCATCGGAAAACGTGGAGGATGCAAGAGGGAAAGACAATGGCTCTGTGATACTTGGTTTTACTGGAAACGACGCAAAGAGGAGGAAGAGGGAGAAAAGAAAGGGACAGAGTGAAACTTGGGAGAAAATGAGAGGGGAGAACTGTTGGAAATGACGGAGATAGGGAACAAAACAAGATTGCAAATGTATATGTGCAACAACGCAAACACAATTTGTCTCAATCTACAATCCCATAATGGATTTAAAGGCAAGAGAATTGCTTTTTTAAAACATGGAATATCATATTAGCATCAGCAATATTGCATTTTAAGGATGTGGGATGCATTTTCGCTGGGCACTTATCTCAACAGCCTGGCGAACGCAGGACTTAGACATATTTACATCACACCCCTCCCTCCTCTCTACACATCGCCTGCACTGTCTCCCCGGAGGAAACCAGCAACGTGTGTGTTTTTTAAACGCAAAGAACCAACCACGCCATCTGCAGCACACTCATTTCTGGAAATAAGAGTATAAGTCTAATTGAGCTTTTTAATTGTCCTCTAAATCCTGCTGAGTGCCCATGCTGCTGCTTAATTGTGTGTGTGTTTTGTGTGTGCGTGCATGCGTGTGCCCGTCTGTTGGGACGATTCTGTTTGTGAGTGTAGAGAGAGAGTGAGCGAGCATGCAGGCTCCTTCTGTGTATAATGAGCTAATGGCAATGTGTGGTTTCCTTTGAGGAATCTATTAGCGTGCATTGTGTGTGTGTCGTTCCATAAAGGGTGTGTGTTTATATGACTCAGGAAGTCATGAGACTGTGTAATAGCCTTCCATGATGTGTGTGGTGCGTCATCTTGGTTCTTTTTTAGACACTTTGGAGCGATGTGTGCATGTGTAAAAAACGGATTGTTTGTCATTTACTTGTGTGTGTGTGTGTGTGTGTGTGTGTGTGTGTGTGTGTGTGTGTGTGTGTGTGTGTGTGTGTGTGTGTGTGTGTGTGTGTGTGTGTGTGTGTGTGTGTGTGTGTGTGTGTGTGTGTGTGTGTGTGTGTGTGTGTGTGTGTGTGTGTGTGTGTGTGTGTGTGTGTGTGTGTGTGTGTGTGTGTGTGTGTGTGTGTGTGTGTGTGTGTGTGTGTGTGTGTGTGTGTGTGTGTGTGTGTGTGTGTGTGTGTGTCTGGCCTACTGGCCTTATCTCTTTGATTGCAATTTGGTGTAATCGTCAGTGTGTGTGATTTTGTGGTTGTCCACGTGTGAGAGAGAAAGTGATCCAGGACGAAGGATTTCCGCCATTTTCTATTGACCACTTCCTCTGCTCATACACGCTTCCTGTTTCTGTCTGTGGGGCGGTGGGAGGGAGACTAGAGGAAGTGAAAGGGCAAGATACAGCCGGCAGATGTTTGTGTGTTTTTGTGTGTGTGGAACAGAAAGAGGGTGACTGCATGAGACACAATAAAGAGCACTTCTATAAAAGCAATCTTGTGACAGTCCGGTGCGCTCAGCTGACTGTCTGGAAACTTTGCTGGGTTTGTTTCTTCTTTCGCCTTTTTGGTCCAGGGAAAGCCTTCTCATTAGTTTGGTGTCTTCTGTGTGTTTGTCAAAGAAGGTACACACATTAACTCGAACACAATGTTCACACGCTGCAACTTCTATTTTGTTTAACTCACTAGAGTTGATTTTAACTTTATTTTAAGCACAGTGCCCTGCGGGAGGGGACTGAGAGAGCAGAGTAAAGAGGATGAGATGTAATGCCTAGCGACAGTGTCCGAGCCTGCACGCATAAACAAACACAGACACTGGAGGCATTTCCTTAAATGCTGGTGGCGGCGGCGCACAGTATCCTGATGCCTGTGTCATAGTTTAAACTCAAACATGTCTGAGTCCATGGTGTTATGATTTTAGGTATATAGTATTGAATGCTCTTAATTCTCTTGCCCCAGCACACCCCAAGGCAACATTAAAGACAGCCAAGGTTTTGAGTTATTTGTGAGAGTTATTCTCCCCTTACCTTCTCGTTTTGGTTTGTTTTTCTAAGTCCAAGTTGACTAATGAAGAGACTGATGAGACAGACAGACTTCCTGGTCAGGAAAAAAAAGCACAGATTTATCTTTCATGTCACTTCCTCCTTCCTTCCTGTCTGTTCCTGGCTAGACTCAAATCTTGTCCTAACCCTCTTGCTGATAATAAATGACTAATGGTCACTGTCTTCGTCTCCCTTTCTTGTCTTCTGTTGTTTTCTTTCTATCATTTTCCTTCCTGCTGGATCTCTTTCCCCTTCCCTCTCCTTCATGTCCTCCCTTGCTGACATAGAGGCATGAGATTTGACCCAGCTGGCCGCCACTTCAGACAAACTATGCTCTCTCCTTCTCTCTGTGTTTGCCTTTGTCTCTTTCTGACTCAAAAAGATAAACCACACACACACACATTATCTGTTAGTAATTGTCAGCCAGCAGCCTCTGATTTAAAAAAGGTCTCACGTTCATCACTCAGCTTTTCTTCTCAATCATTCCTCCTTTTATCTTTGCTTGGTCTCGTCATTTTTTTCCCATCGCTGCCCTTCTCTCCGTTTGTACTCTTTGCCTGTGGGATTGCTCAGCTCTTTCAACACATTACAACATCATATTTTAGTTATGGTTTGGTGCACTGTAAAGCACATAAACACAGTTCCTCAATGTGGGAAACTACCGCTATTTAAAAAAACAAAAAAAACTTCATCTTAAGATTGCAAAAACAATCACTTCCTGGTTTTATGGGTAATGTCCCCGCTGATTTGGGTGTCGCCATTGTTACTGAGCTCTAGATGAACCCACAGAAACAAACAGCCCGTTGATTTCTCCTTCTAATTGTCATAATTTGGCAGGAATGTGGTTGAACGTGGGTGGGCCGTATCATCTGGATAGCTTTGGGTGTCAACCGAACCCACCCCCACCGCGTCCCCAGAGGCTACAGCTATCGGTACGGGCCCCATTGTGTTACCGTGGCTACAGGCCAAACCAGAGGCGGGGCATCTGTCCTCCACCTGGTCGTACCAGCTGCTCTGACACTGCTACAGCATGCCTGCAGTGTGTGTGTGTACATGTGTGTGTGTGTCCGTATGCCAACTCCTTTGCAAGACGAGAGTTGCATGTATATATGCACCGGAGTCTATATGCGTGCATACTGTACACCAACATAGTCAATGTATGCCCCCTTTGACCCTGCGGTTATATACGGCAGTGTAAAGTGGCCCCCAGTTGAACAGTGGCGGTATTAATAGATGTTATGGGAGTGCAGCATGCCAAACTTGCGGCCTACATATAGAAGCCAACGACATGTCTCCCCATCTGGGCCCATCGGCTTGACATCTACCCTCCGTGTGGTTCATTGTACCTGTGGACGTTTTCATGGACTCAAATGTAGTGGCTGTATGATTTTATTACTCAGCTCACCTTATTGGCAACTGGACAATGTCTGCTTCCGTGTTTTGAGTATTAACCCCAACGGACGGGAGACAATAAATCATTTCACACTTTTATCCACCTCCGGGCACTACAGGAAAGAATATCCTGGGACTAAGTTTACAATTGACAAACTTGCAAGAGAAAATGTGTTAACCCATGTGTTACCTGTAAATGGTCGCATTTTTGTTTTGACTTCTTATATCAGTGTCAAATCTTATGATCACAGGAGATGCTGAGTTGACTTAAAACCCAAAAAAGGGAAGGTCAGAAGTTGAGAAATTATTGTATTATTTTTACTATTTCTAAATCGAGGGGGTTTAGGTTAAAATAAATGTCAAAAGGATCATATTCCCCTCCTTTTCATTGGAGTCATTTAATGAGTAATATCACGACTAAGGGATTAAAAAGCACCTGGGACTAGGTCATGTCTCGGTGTGCACACAGGGAAGTCACATCTGCTAAATGTCACCATCTATACGCCACAGCGGTCCCTTTCCTCTGACACACACACACACACACACAGTGTATAGCATTTAGTATATTTATGTGTGGTCTCTCAGTCTGTGCTTTTTATTTAGACGACTGCAGCCGCTCAGCCTCTCTCTCTTCCTCTTCAGTTGTGTAATTGTTTCACTTCAGCTTGTACTGGACTTGTCACTTTCCCTCCCTTAGTTTAACTCTCTCACAGACACACATACTCTCCCTCCCTCTGTCCAGGCCCGTTCTTTGGCTCTTAAATCAGTCATGCTCGTTGTATTTGGTCGGCAGCGGCCAAGACCGTCCCTGCGGACCATTACAGCACACCGGGAGAGTGGAATGAGCGGGCATGGGGGGGGGGGGGGGGAAAGAGAGGAAACAAAATGGGAACTGAGCTGTGAGATGGAGTGAGATATAAAACTGTAAGGAAGAGAAGAATGCTGAATAAACATCACCGAGATGAAGCGGTGGAAGAAAGAGTGTTGATGGAGTTTCCGGGAGGCGTGAAAGCCACACTGTTCCAACTCTCGTTTATGTTCCTGTTAGTGGCATTTTTCCCAGTTCTCCTCTGTTTCAGAGGTGGATTCCCCGCAAACGGGCCAGAACCCTAGCCAGGGACTTTCCTCTGGGCTCCCCCCAAAGAAGATTTAGTAATCTGGGCAGAAACAAGTTTCACCTGGGGGATGGGGGGGTGAAACTGGACAAGGAGAGAAAAACAGTTATATTTTGTCTTGGCATACTGCAAGGTCAGGTTTTGGTTTCAGACCGGATCTCTTTGCATGGGTGGAGAAGAGAACTTGGCAACTTCCACTAAAGGAAGTGAAAAAGCAATACATTAAACTTCTTATTAGTTGCATATGTGCGCAGGAAAAAACAAAACTCTGCTCTCTAAACCATCTTTTGTTTATCAACAGATACTGGAAAATGACTTTACTTCACTGCTCTTCTTATTTTTCAGATTTTGTAAAGAGCTGAATGCACAAAAATGAACCACCTCAAGTTTACTAACGGCCCCTACACACGGCGGCGTGCGTTGCCGCTTGGCGGTGGGCGTGTCTTGAGCTTGGGGAGTCAACGCGAGCAACATGACCAACAACGAATCACATGAATGTCCCGCCCCGGACATACAAAGCAAAGCATTCATGCTACATCCATGCTGGCTAAATATACTGTCTATGCTTGCTAGCTGTCCATTCAAACGAAGTACACTGGATATAAACTCCCCAAACAGGCGAAAACCTACCAGTTTCACCCACTGTCCCTGCCACCTCCCCCCTGGCTCCTCCGGTTTGTATCCCTGTATGTAAAGAGGGACTGGTCATAGAGTACCGGGTGATTCCCTACCGCCACGATCATTTTCGCCTCCATTTGTTGACATATGCAGACACTCTGGACACCTTCAAAAAACACCTCAAACACCATCTGTTCACTCAGGCCTTTGGCCTCAACTAATTTACAGTCACTTATTTCCTGCTATTGCTCTGTATGTTTATTATTACCTTTTGTTTTGTTACTTCCCATTGTAAAGCGTCCTTGGGTTTCGTGAAAGGCGCTATATAAATTGAAATTATTATTATTATTATTATATGGGAAATAACTGCGGTCTGGCTCTCCCAACATACACCCGGTTTGATTGGCTAGTGCTTGTACTGTCAGATTTACATACGAGGGATTTGATTGGCTGACGCCTCCGTTGAGGTGGCAAAAGTAGAACATTGCTCTACTTTTGCAGCGAGCACCGTGAGAGAAGCTACGCTTTGCTCCCACAATGCAGTTCGGCGAATCGTGACGTCACCCCATTCAAAGTAAATGGGCAGAAGCGTTGAAGCGGCAACGCACGCCGCCGTGTGTAGGGGCCGTAAGTCATGTGCAAAAAAGCAACCCGCCCCCTCTTCCTGTCCAGATTCGGTACATCCAACATGTAAACCTCATCCATCTGTACGTCTTTCTCCTTAACTCTCGGCAGCAGGCATTAAATTGTAGCTTCCTGCCAAGAAAAACAGAGTTCTGCCTCCTGGACAAACACAAATAGAGTCCAGCTGTGTTAAGCCAACAGCTGGAAGCCCCCACCCGGACCTCCAGATCAAACAATGCAATACTCTAAAACTCGATAACAAGACACTTATTTTGGTGTTTTTGACTCGAATCCAAAACGTTGTTTTTCCCCACGCTCTTTTTCTACCCCCCTGACACCAAACTGTTATACAACTCACACACTGAAAAGGCAGTTTGGTGATATGAACAAAATGACTATTGCGATAACCATCACAAAATGAGCTCTACTGATATCCTATGAATTCAAATGATCAAGTATTGAATTAAGGTAGTGGTTAGTCAAAAAGTGTAATAATTGAGTAATAAACTGTAGGTCTCGAGCTGTTTTGATACTATCACTTTAATTTAACAAGAAGAAGAAAATGGTATAGAATACATGGATAAAAGCTCAGACAGCTAGAAATACTGACTTGGATGTTGCTTTCATTCAGAAGGCTAACTGTTCAGCTGCCTGCAGGTCCTCTGTACATACTTTCTTGTGCGCTATACCACATATATCAAACTAAATAGATCACAGAACACTTTCTGTTTTCAGCTCCACAAAGGTGTTGTTTTAATATTCAGGATATTGGTAAATTGGCGCTTTTTTACTTAATTTCCTGACATTAAACACTAAATGAGATGCAAAAAAAAGATCAAGAAAATAAATAGGAGTTTGTAAATGGTTACTGGAACTCCAAACTTAAAGGATATTCTTTTAAAAGTGCCACTCAATGATTGACACACACACACACACACACACACACACACACACACACACACACACACACACACACACACACACACGGTGCCAACCACGGCTTTAAATCTCAAACAGCATCTGCATTCCTGCCACAACATCGTGTGTGTGTGTGTGTGTGTGTGTGTGTGTGTGTGGTTTGTCTTTACTCCCTCCGTCTCCTCGTGTTTAACCCACCAGGCTTCCTATTGATACCTTATTCTTAAAGTAAAACATATGTTGTGTCACCAACGTGATAATGTTGTAGTTCGCTGGTTTCTGTGCTCATCTTGACATTGTTAACGTCATTTTTCTCTTTCTGTTCCCCTTTAGTGAGGGTTCTTTCCCTTTATGGGTCTTTGTGGTGTGTGTCAGAGCTGAGTAAGGGTTTTTTTGCTTGTGTTTTGGAAAGAGGAAGATACTTTATGAGAAAAAGAGCGAGAACCTCCAGAAAAAGAGTAGGATTAGGGGTTAAGGAAAGTGTCAAAACAAAAATAAAGCGGAAGGGAAAGAAGTTGAAACTGAGGAAAACACTAGAATGCTTTTAGAGGGGGTTAAATAAAATGAGCAGAGGCAAAGATGGAGAAATGAAAAAGGGGGAGAAGGGGTAGGCATTTGTGGCCAGGAACGGTTTGGCACGCATTACGCTGAGGTGTGGTTTTGGCCTAGCTCCCATTAGCCTCTTGTGTTACATCTATTACAAACATCTGCACACACCCACACACTCTCTAACATGACGGTGCAGTCAAAACAGACCCACATCTTAACCACCATAGAATTCCTCCGCCATAATTCTGGTCCTTCCCAAGAAAGATGGAAATCACTCATCTCTCCCGCTCTCTCTCCCTAAAAGAGGCTATTAGAGGCACCAGTGGCCATGTAATCACTTTGGCTCTCCCACAGGAAGACACACACACACACACACACACACACACACACACACACACACACACACACTCGCACACATACCTACCTTGGTAATTACAGTTGACGATTAGGTCCCGTTCACTGCAATTCTAGTGAATGGCTGATCTAGTCGGTAAACGGTGGGTCAAGCGGCGCTGCGTAGTGTCACATCAGGAGTGGGAGTGTTTACGTTCTTCATTTCTATTAATTGATGCCTATTAAATGTGACTGATTTAGATGAACTACACACAATTGCGCAAATTCACCGCAGCAAGCATTCTGCTTCACATGCAAATTGATAGACAAGCCTCGCACACTTTGTATGCACACACACTTTCACTCCCCCACTCTAACACAAACACTCGACTCCCCAGCCGATCTCTTCCTGTGTTTAATTGTGCTCCACTTCTCTTCAAAGCCACATACACACTCTGTAGGCGATAGCATCGGTCCCCCCTCATTGCATTTAGCACATTTCCCAATCTTTGTTTAGTTTCCCACCTTCCTGTCTGATAAGGCCAGCAGCTTGTTAGCATAGCCCTCGATGTTTCCTAACTCGCCCAAAGACGCCTGAGCGGGAGATCACGCTTCAGGTTGCTATTCTTCTGTGCAAGCAGCCATAGCCGTATCAATATTACATCTTTAAATGCATGCACGTTATGTCTTTAACTTAAATATCTTCTCAGCAGTCTCTGATGTAAATGTGTAATATTGTCTCATCCCATAAGGGATTTGTGTTGCGCCTCAATGTAAGAGGAGGTATTTTCTCATTTGAACGGCGACACTAAAAAGGCATTCAATTGAAAAGCTCTATCTTCGAGTCTCATCTTATTGTATATCATAATGTTGTGTAACTTGTGGTGCAATTTCTTCCCCCTTTTGCAAGACAGCTGATAAAATCAGAGTAAAGCACCTCTCTCCATGCACTGCTTTCACACCCGCAGCCGTGTGCGTGCGTGCGTGCGTGTGTGTGTGTGTGTGTGTGTCTCTCCATGTAGATGATTGAGTTAGCGTGATTTAGCGTTGGTCGGAAGATGAAATGCCGCCGCGCCTTGTCTAGCGACTCGCTACGCACACTTATCTGACGACTGCAAGCTAAAGGCATTTAATTTGGAGGGAAATAGGAGGGAGGGAGGAAAAGTAGAGAGCAGGGAAAAAAGGTGAATACACAGGAGATGAATGAGGGAAGAGGAGAGAAATGCATCGCAGTGGAAGTCTGAGGAGCGAGACACGGGTAGAGATACAGGGATAGAGCAATGACAAGGTCTTTTAATATCAGCGAGCATGAGGATTAAAAGGCCTCAACAGTGATGAATGGGTTTAATTTGCTGTTAAACCCGCTCACTTACTTCCACCGTGTTTACAGTATGTTGCACGCGTGCTTCAGGGGGGCTGTGTTCCTTTTCTTTCTTTTTTGTTTTCTTCGTGTGTGTGTGTGTGTGTGTGTGTGTGTGTGTGTGTGTGTGTGTGTGTGTGTGTGTGTGTGTGTGTGTGTGTGTGTGTGTGTGTGTGTGTGTGTGTGTGTGTGTGTGTGTGTGTGTGTGTGTGTGTGTGTGTGTGTGTGTGTGTGTGTGTGTGTGTGTGTGTGTGTGTGTGTGTGTGTGTGTGTGTGTGTGTGTGTGTGTGTGTGTGTGTGTGTGTGTGTGTGTGTGGTGTGTGTGTGTGTGTGTGTGTGTGTGTGTGTGTGTGTGTGTGTGTGTGTGTGTGTGTGTGTGTGTGTGTGTGTGTGTGTGTGTGTGTGACCTTTTCTAAGCTCTGCTGGTGAAAGGCCACACGCTCACACATGAATAACCATGGTGTAGTCATGTGGCTGAATACCAAAGCCAGTCAATAAGAGTAGGCAACGGAAGCAACTTGATATGACGGAATACTAACACGGAAACATATTTAAAGTCATTGATGAGTGCTTGATGTCAGATTCAAGATCTTTCATTAAAGCTGTCAGGTGAAGCTTCAAAATGGGCTTCATTTAAAAAATATATATATATTCTGTCACTTCTGTTGCAAGATGAATAAAGTGCTCATGAAATTATTCCTGACAAGCAAAATCTCACCTCAAACTGAGGTTTTTGGAAAATGGACGTTAGATTGACGGCAGCAGGAACACATCTCGTGTAGAAACATCAGAAAGATAAAAATAGATGACTTTTAGAGAATTGTCTTTTAATGGTGCAGTGATAATGATCGACGAGCGCTTGAAAACCCTATCATTCTTTGTGCTTCCAACTACGGGCGCCTCCATGATGTGTGCATTAGTGTCAGTAATGTGTGGGGAAATAACCGTAGAGGTGATTTGTTGTGCGACTCACTCAATTAATTCCCTTTCTTTTCTTCTTCAAGGTTATTTACATATCTACGTATATAAATAGACATGAACAAATTAGTAATCATAAAGGAATTCTTCACCCACAGAATGATCATTTGTAGACTCGCCTCATGTTACCGTAAAGAGCAAAACTATATGAAAAACATCCTTTTACAAACTCTCACAAAACCTGTGTGGTATTAAACGTAATGTATCCAGTTGTATACATACTACTTACCCAACACATATTAAACACTTCTACATAAATATTGTCACTCTGCGCGGGTGAGCTAGAATGATTAAATGGATTTGTCTAAAATAATATTTATATATAATATTTCTGGTTGCTAACAAACGCCATTTTAACACATACACATACATCAGAGCACAGTGGGCTCATAGGGAGGGGGGGGGGGGCAGGAGCTCCAACAAGCCGTTTAGGACAGAGTGAATACACATACGTTACAGAGAGGCTGTATGAGGAACCAATGTGAGTTTGGAACATTGAACAATCTGTTGTTGTACATCTATTCTAGTAGACCTCAACAATGGAATTATAATCAGTAGAAATGGCCGTGTCATGGGCCCTTTAATATAGCAGGGATTCCTTCTATGAACACCTTCAAGCACATGCAGTCACATTTCACACCAATAAAGCTCTTTTCCACTTGAATACAAAATGAGCAAAATTCATGATTGCATCTGCTCTCCTTCCCAGACCTTAAAATAACCCGCTCCAGACACACACTGTGTTTTGATAACAGTGACATTCCTGTGTGTGTGTGTGTGTGTGTGTGTGTGTGTGTGTGTGTGTGTGTGTGTGTGTGTGTGTGTGTGTGTGTGTGTGTGTGTGTGTGTGTGTGTGTGTGTGTGTGTGTGTGTGTGTGTGTGTGTGTGTGTGTGTGTGTGTGTGTGTGTGTGTGTGTGTGTGTGTGTGTGTGTGTGTGTGTGTGTGTGTGTGTGTGTGTGTGTGTGTGTGTGTGTGTGTGTGTGTGTGTGTGTGTGTGTGTGTGTGTGTGTGTGTGTGTGTGTGTGTGTGAGAACGCCTCCTCTATCATTGTCACCATAGCTCTTTGTCTGTCTTGGAGCAGTTGAAGGAAAGGCCGTCTGACCCACATATGGTACAGGTTGACTCCGAGCCATACTATGTGTTGGCTGTATATACTGTGTGTATGCATGTGTCTGGGAGTGTGGTGCTGGTGGTGAGGGATTTGTCCTATAGAGATATCGGGGCAATCACTCACTCACGTGTGATGCTCCTAGCTTCTAACTCACTCAGACACACACACACACACACACACACAACCTTGGAGCTATAGGGGGAAAAAGGTGTGTTTTTGTTCTCGATAAAACAACTTTTTCCATCAAATGTTTTCATGTATCCAGGGCTCTCTTCTCACTAACAATAAATAGCAGCACCATCACATAATTAAGTGTACTGCTACTCACTATACTGTGCATGTGTGTGTTTGAGAGTATATTCAGTGCTAGAGGCCCTGTTCTATAACATTTCTGTAAGGAACTAAAAATAGCCTTTAAACAAAAAACATTCAGTGAGTTCCAAAAAGTATTTTCTCTAATGTCTCTAATGGCAAAATCCAGAACAATTGATGGATTTGTTTTGTGCCTTGCTGCGCTCAAGTCATGCCACGCTCACCGTGCGATAGGAAGTGAGTGATTTGTGCCTTTTATCTGAACGCCCCGGCTGCAGATAGAAGACACAGCTTAAAGAGGGACACAGAGGATATGGGAGACGTTTACATGGAGCTGTCATTAGGTAGTCTCCTCCGAGCCCAATATGATGTGTGTGACTGCTGTAGGATATCTGTAAGGTCAGGGTAAAGGCAACATGCGAGTATTTCAGCTAAGATTATATTCTCTCTGATAACACTGGCTTTTGAGCTTTTTGATTACACAATCTTAATTAATGGATGGAGTTTTCCTATTTTTCATGAAGTCTAATTTTCAAATTGTTTTCAGATCACTTCAAGAACTTCTTGCTTACATTGACTTTAACGCTGAGGGTTAGGGATGTCCCGATCACCTTTTTTTGCTCCCGATCCGATTCCGATCATTTGATTTTGACAATCTGCCGGTACCGATTTTTCCCGATCTTTATGCAATGCATTAAGAGAAAAAAAAGGTAACAGATAACGGCTGGTCATCCAACGCGATGAATTCAGCTATCTTGGCTGTTATTTGTTTGGCCTTTTCACTGTTCTGGGGCAGTTTCTCTTTCTTTTTAAAAGTCTCTGAAAGTGTCGGTTGCTTCAGTGCCGTTACCTGAGTGGCCGCTGTGTACTCGTTGTGTTGTTGTTGGTGTTTGTTTCTCAGGTAGCGTATTAGATTGGTCGTGTTGAACGTAGCTCTGTTCTTTCCACCACGCGGAACCTCCGCCTTCCAAACATTGCATCTGGCTGTTACACTGCCTTCACTTTCAATTGTATAATACTTCCAAACTCCTGACATTTTCTCTGTCCCGACTCCCGAGTCACCAGCTGAACGTAGCCTCTCGTTAGCTTACTGCTACTATTAGACACTGCGCCCACTCTGTTGCCAGATTTCAGAGAAATAAGCAACCAGGTCTGAAAACAAGCCTAAAAGAAGCAACACATACATGATGTTGTGTAATTTTAAACCAAAACTAAGTCCTCAGGATGACTTTAAGACGTGAACATGGTTATTTTTGTTTTGTAACATTAAATAATAAAAAAAAAATTTATAAAAAAAAAAAAAAAGAATCCCCGATTTTTTTTCTCCCGATTCCGATCTTTTGAAAATCACGTGATCGGCTCCGATCCCCGATCACGTGATCGGATCGGGACATCTCTACTGAGGGTCATTGAGTTCATTCTAGTACTTGGCAACAGCAGTTGAAACATCTCTCACCACATTTAGTAGCGACTTTTGATACAGAATATTTAACAGCAGTATAAAAGGAAATATGTTAGAAATCACAGAAATGATGTTGGTGGATGAAAATATTGATATCTCCAAATTTAAATGAACATGGAAATTGGTAACATTAACAACCGTAAGACCTAGCTTACTACAGCCATGTCATACATTACAGTGCACAAGATCACCCAGGTACTTGAGTCCTTTAATACAGAATATTCTCATCTGTTATTCACTCCTTCACCCACTTAATGGCTCCTTCCCACAGGCCAATGACTGTCGAGCCCGGACACTTTTCTCTTCTCTGTTCATGACCCTCTTGGTGCTTTTCTTCATTTCCTTTTGTTCTTCAGAGGGCCACACTGAATTCCCTACTTCAATAGGGCCCCTTAAACACATACACACAGGGGCCCCCTTTCACTTCAAAGTCAGGAATGTGGGGCCTGTTACCATTATGCATGGGCAGACCTAGTTATGTCAACGTTGCCCCTCTATAATGTTAGTGTATGTTATATGTGTTTGTGTGTGCGTTCCTCACATGCTATTAGTGAACCAAGTCATATCTGCTTTGTAATGTCAAAAGTAATTACTGCAGATATATGATAGGCTGGTGCATGATGCCTTTCAGTCAGACCTGCAACACCTGGATACTTTCGTTCTTTTTCGTTCCATGGGTTTATTCTTTTTCAGTCTTTGAAGTCCTACATTTCCCTCTTTGTCTTCCTTTTACTTATTTTAAATGCACTGCATATAACAATATTTCTACACAATAGGTTTCTTTCTTTGCTCTTCCATCTTTCTGAGCTCCTTCAAATCTTCATCATTCCCTTGCTCCCTTGACTTTCTTTTATTCTTGTTCCCGTTATTCCTTCTTCCCATAGTACATCCATGCAAGAAAATACACAACATTGATGATCTTTCTCTCCCTCTAAGTCTCTCACTTTCGCGTGCACAAGCTCCATCAGTTGTCACTAGCGGCTATGACAGCCATCGTTCTCATTGACGTACCACTGTCGGGAAACTCTCTCCCCCTCCCTATCGCCAGCTAGCTATCCCATGTGTCTATCAGAGCTAACCAGGCCTGCCTGGCACAGATAACACCTGGCATTAGGGGATTTGGGGTAGATTGGTGGCTTTAGGGAGGTGTTAATGCACAGGGAGCAGATACAAATACAAGGATACTGTAGAAGAAGGAGAGGGATGAAAGGGAAGACGGGTTTAAATGTGGTGATGGTGCATTTTTTTTTTTTCTCATACAGGAATTATGCATGTTTCTGAATATCAAGAAGCATGTTGCCGACAGGGAAAATCATGGATTATATTTCAAATCCTGCAGATGTTGAGGGATGTTAGAAAAGGGCCACTTTATAGGAATGCGCTATAAGTTATTTAACAACTTCTTTCACTCATTTTCCCGCCTTAGATTGTGTTTTTTTTTTTTTTTTTTTTAGAGCCACTTCTCTCCAGAGAAAATAGTTGAAGCAAATTAACAATCCAGCAAGGACAGCAGTTTTAGGTAATGGAAGATCTTAGATTAGCATCTTTGAGTATTTAGTCAAGTTTGAAGTTTTACACCAGAGCCATTTCTAGAAATCTGCAATCATTCATATGCTTACACATGGATGTGGCTATTCATTATTTCTCTCTCCTAATTCCTCTGCTTTGTCTTCGTCCTCTCCTCCCTTTCCCTTCCCTTTGCGTCCTTACTTAAGAAAGTGCCCTTAATGTGTTTAAAGTCTGTTAATGTTACATTATACATGTTGACAACAGTAGAGATGGGCTTTTTCCTTTAACACAGCATCATTCGATGAATCCATCAATCAACCACTTAGTGGAAAGCTAAGCAATACAGAGGAGACAGCAGCAGCACAGCTCCAATCACCACTGACTATTGCATTGATTTCTTGACACACACAAACATACACATTCACATTGAGCTGTGCATATATATATACTTATGTAAACATAAACCTGTGCATGTATACACGTGTGCATGTTACTACACTACAGGTGCTTCTAGAAAGTGTAAACTGACAGTGATATGCACAGGCATGCTTTTATATACACACACATGATTGTACACACATGTAAACTTCAAGTAGAAGCTCTTAACCCTCCACAACGTACAGCTAGCCCTGTTAACCTGATTATTAGATTGTAGTGCTTGTTTCCCAGGCGCAGTAGCTCGGTTTGATTGAATTAGACAAATGTTTCTCATCCATCCATCTGTTCAGTTTATATGTTCCATAGCCCTTTGTTCTGCCTCCTGGTTTCCATATTCTCCGGCCAGCCTTGGCTGCAGTGCCGGTGGAATAAACTGATTTGAGACGATGTATTACCTGTTGCTTTCACACGTCACCTACTCTTACTCGCCCACTCTTCTGTTTTCTCACCTATCAGACTTTCCCCTCTCATATTTGTATTCTTAAATGTGAGCAGTGCATATGATCTTCAGATAAAGGGAATGCGTTGTGAGAGAATAAAGAGAGTAACAAAGAGTGTTTGAGTCCCTACATTCATAGTGGAATTAATGGACAAAGGGAGAAAAACTATAAAGAGACAGTCGTTTGTACATTTGAAATGTTAGGGCTGGAAGATGCACAGAGAGATAGCAGATGGATGCAAACCAAAGATATGAAGTCTGACAGAAAGACAGACTTTTATTCTCTCTATTATTGTGTGAACAAAACCAGTCTAGAAGGGGACTGGTCCTTCGCCAATGACTTGGGCTTCTGGTCTGGAGATAGATGTTGCTGCCAAATGGAATAGCTTTTTTGTGTGCGAAAAATACTGAAAATGATAACGGGAAACCACTCAAATCAAAACGATTTTTATGCGTTTGTGTGTGTCGGGCGCATTTCATCCTGATTCGGGTTGTCTGTGTTTAAAAACTATGTTGACACGTGTGTTTGTGTTTCGAGCCATCCTTGAATGAAATGTATCCCTTATTTACGGGCCCGTTATCTAGATAATAACATCCACATTTTCTCTCATCTCCAGTGCTTCATCACAGCCTTATGAGCATTCTCTCTCTCTCGCTCTCTCTCGCACACACGCATGCAGTGAAAGATAATGGGATAGTTGCCCCTGGTTTCTCTTGGTGAGATTGTAAATACATTTTTTCTTCGCAAAGTGTGTGCGCTTAGCGTCCACATGTGCACCTCCTTCTCTGTGTGAGCGCACGCTTGTACATATCTATCAACACACATGTTATCATATGCGTATCAATCACTATGTGTATGTATGTGTTCCCATCTTATCATTTTTCATCTATCTAAGTGTGAACCTATTTGTCTGCATTTATGTATGTGTGTGTGTGTGGGTGTTCGGTATCATTTTGCAGCTAGTCATTGCCTGCTGTCCCTTCCCTTGTCACTGTGGGCTGATAGCAGTGCGAGTCGACAAAGCTCAGTAATGGAGAGCTGATACTTGCCCACCCCCCCGTCGCTCTGTGCTTTTCATTTGCTGCCGAGATGACTTTGGCTCTCAGCCATCCCCAGCCAGCCAATCTCCCATCTCATATCAGCACCATTACTTTCCATATCTGGGCAAATTATTCGCTAAAAGCGTACAAAGAAAATGTGAGGGTCCGCGTATGTGTGTGTGCTCAGGCTTACTTAATTGCACTGTGAGATAAATGGTTACAGGTGTCTTGTATGATTACATTTTCATTGAAATGCAAAGATAGTGGCTCACTCTTATTCTTTCTCGGCTTTCAGGATCACCATGTTTTTCATTTACATCACTACCTTTAATTGTTTCAGTTTTTAAAATGTTTTCTTTTGAGTGTTTTTCTTCTACAGTTGAAATAACACACGGTAAATAATGTTCCTATCCATGCAATCACCCCATGTCCATGTTCACAATACTGATACCATATTCAGTGCTGCCACTAACACAGCATTAAGTGATTCTTGTATCTATTATTGAGTGTTAGATAATTATTTTAACTGTTACCTCCTATGTTTCCTTTTAGATCTTGGTGAACTCTGTGAATCCCAGCCGTCCAGCGGTGCTCTACGAGAAGGTGACTGTGAGCAAGGCAGGCAATCCCTTACTGAGAGACATGCTGTTCAGCCCGGACCAGCAGCACATCTACACGCTGACCGACAAACAGGTGGGCTCAGTGTTTGAGATGCACACTTTGAAGCACGCAAACACGCCACAATGCGTACATAGAATACAGCAGTAGTTGCATGTGTGTACCCAATGACTGCATAACAAGTGGAACATGTGATTACATTTATGCATTTCTTACATGAGGGAGGCACACACAGTATGTGTGTTGTAATGGTGGGTGTATGTAGCCATCATTAGCTTTCATATCCATTGTGCCTCAACACAGCACCAACCACAGGTGCAGGACTAACAAGGCCTAGTTATCACATAGGGCTCCATTTATATATAATATGTTGGTGGATATACACACACACACACACACACACACACACACACACACACACACACACACACACACACACACACACACACACACACACACACACACACACACAGCCCATCATGGTTCACTTATAATCAAGACATTACCCACACAGACATACAGGGTGTGTTATAGGTCACGTGTGTGTGTGTGTGTGTGTGTGTGTGTGTGTGTGTGTGTGTGTGTGTGTGTGTGTGTGTGTGTGTGTGTGTGTGTGTGTGTGTGTGTGTGTGTGTGTGTGTGTGTGTGTGTGTGTGTGTGTGTGTGTGTGTGTGTGTGTGTGTGTGTGTGTGTGTGTGTGTGTGTGTGTGTGTGTGTGTGTGTGTGTGTGTGTGTGTGTGTGTGTGTGTGTGTGTGTGTGTGTGTGTGTGTGTGTGTGTGTGTGTGTGTGTGTGTGTGTGTGTGTGCCCGTGGTCATTACCAGCCACACTGCTGGTGAGAGTTGTGTCTACTTTGATGGGGAGTTGGTGACGGGGGAGGAAGGCGAGGCGGAGGAGAGCGTGTCGCATCACTGTTGCTCCGAGGCCCAGCTGCTCCCCTTGTTTTTCTGTCTCATTAGTGAGCTGAGTGAAGGAAGCAGAGATGGAGGGAGGAGGGGAGAAAGGAACATGGGTTTGTACATGATGCGAATATGTCCGTATTTAATAGATCTAAAATGAGCTTTGGAGGAAAGATGGTCGGATTAAAAAGGGTGAGGGATGTGTCTGAGGTCTGGTTTGTGGAAAGTGTTCCAGGCAAGGCGAGTCAATTGTGTAGCTGGCTTAACCAAAGCCTGGCCAGAAAATTAAATCTTCTTTCCCTTTTCCCTATTTTTTTTACTAACGCCGCTGGTCCGTGACTGGAGCTGCTGTAATTAAATTGCAAATCTGTAATATTTTAGTCATATTCGAAAATAAACTACTTCCCAAGAAAGGACAGGGTGATGTTTGAAATACCAATATGATACCGGAGTTTCCGTAACAAAATTATAAAAAAATCGTATAAGTAAGTGCCAAGTGACTCCTGTCCTTATAAGTCATGACACCTGTCAATGTGAAGAACAGCAGAGAATAAGTGCAATTGTATCGATTGTGGTGTTTTGAAAGTGTGATTTACACATGCGACAAAAAACCCAGTTATTATTATTATTATTTTAATCCCAAATACTGAATCATAAAAACACAGAAGTGTATGTTTTATGCTATACATTTGAACAGTTCATACAGCACTGCAAGACTGGATAAGGTTTTCATGAGTTTCAGTTCGGTCAATGTCATCCTCTTGAATTTTACATAATCAATAATACTTTATGGTTGCATCTCCATGTACATCAGTACGTGGCTTTAGTAATCACTTTTAAATAGCATTACACTAAGGTTACTTGCCTTGTGTTGTCCACAAAATGTCACTTTATTTAAAATAAGTATAAAGTCAATTGTGACTTCTGAAGACTGCTGATGTCGTGCTCACTATAGGTTTCAGACAGTGGAGTAGCCGATATGTGGAGATGAAAGTGGAGGTATTCACAGTTTTGGTGTAAGAGTGTCCTTGTGACTTTGCCGCCTGCTCCACTTTATCTTGGCAGCAAAGGACACACACACACACCCTCAACTGTTAACACTCAAGCATGTTCCGTCTCTATCAACCTCCCATAATGCCCTTTTCTTCAAACTTCCCCCCTTCACGTTCACACGCACTCTCCCTCTTACACACATTCACCTTCATCTCGCTGTGTGTTTGATCCCCATTAATGGTTAGCAGGCTCGGGTTAAGCAGAGCGGGGGGCTGCGGTTGCCAGACCTCCTAGCTAAACCCTCGTTCCAGCGCTAATGACTAGAGGGGGCAATTCCCTTCTCTCGCCCTCCGTCCTCCCCTCATCTTTATCCCTCTGCCCTCCATCTATCCCGCCTGGCCCCCCCCATCCCTACTTTTATAAATCCATGCCTAGACTGCCACACACACACACACACACACACACACACACACACACACACACACACACACACACACACACACACACACACACACACACACACACACACACACACACACACACACACACACACACACTCCCATGTTTCCATCTAAGCCCAAATTGAGTCTTCCCATCTCAACTGCCTTTTACTGATCCCATTCCCATGTTTTTAATGATCTCTCACTATTGCTGCTGTGTCCCTCTTTTCTCCACCCTCTCTCTCACACACAAACACACACACACACACACACACACACACACACACACACACACACACACACACACACACACACACACACACACAAAGGTGCATGAGGAATGCAACCATCTTCCCTATTCCCAATTTTCTCATGAAATAGACACACAGCATGACTTTCATCCCTGTGTGTGTGTGTGTGTGTGTGTGTGTGTGTGTGTGTGTGTGTGTGTGTGTGTGTGTGTGTGTGTGTGTGTGTGTGTGTGTGTGTGTGTGTGTGTGTGTGTGTGTGTGTGTGTGTGTGTGTGTGTGTGTGTGTGGCGCGCTAGCTGGCTGCCTGCGGGGGTTCCTCAGACAAGCCAAGCACATTGAGGTGTCACTGGACATGTCCACTGATGCGTAGCCCACGACAAGTCCTCTCTTCTGCCCCTTTCTCACGAATGAAGGCCCGGGCAGTGAGTCAGAGTTAGGGGCGAGGCCCAGTGATTTATGACTCGCTCTGTTCCAGCTAAATCCATCACTGTCATTATTATCAATGGAGGTTATGACGGCAGGAGAGGACGGCCTGCTGTTTGTGTGCGTGTCTTTAAATGTGTGTGTGTTATTGCAGGAAATTTGGATAATTTATATTCTGTCTGTAGCTAACGTTATTGTGGGCTTGTTTTTATCACGTTTGCACATCTGACTGTGTGTGTAATCCACACATGTTTAAGTCTGCACCAGCTGACTGATTTTTTTTAACAAATTCATTAAGTCACCTCCAAGCTTTATGCTGTACACACACACACACACACACACACACACACACACACACACACACACACACACACACACACACACACACACACACACACACATTTCCTATCTCCTAACGGTTTCATTATCGACATGAAGAAATACAATCGGTTTAGTAACTTAGGTGCCAATTATTGGCCAAAGTAATTTTCTGTTCACAATAAAGTACGAAAAGCTTCACTTGGAACAATGTCACCCTCAGTCAACACTGACTTTTTGGAGCATTTCTTGTTTGTGCAAAAACTGCCACAGTAGGAAATCATCACAAGGTGTCTTGGCTCAGTCGAGACTTCCCATCATCAAATCATTTCTTCTTTTTGTTTCGTAGCCAAAAAGATAGAAAGTTCTGACAGAATTTGATGCCACAGCTGCCATTCTTGCTCACTTTGTACCCGTCTTGCATTGTCATACACACACGGACACGCACATCCTTGTGTCTTTGATGGCAGCCATGCATATGATAGCGGTATGGAGTGTGGTGCTGGCTAATTGCTGAATGCATGAATATTCATCTCCTCTGGTGTGGGAAAGGGGGACATCTCAGAAACACACGAGCAGGACTTGGAGGGCTTGATAAAGAGGAGAGAAATTATGTATTCTGTGTATGGATGAGGCACACTTTGTTGTTGTTAGTGGGTGAGTGTGTGCACGTGTGAGCATATAAAAGCATGTATGCCACTTTTGCATTTAATTTAGGTGATGTTTCATGTGTTCAAATCAACCACATCTGCCTGTCTTGGATACAAACTCAGCACCCACACATTTATTTGTGTTTGAGTGTATGTGTGGGCTAACATCATTGTCTGACTTTCCATTCATCATCTGAAAGAGATTTCCCCGTCCACATTTCACGGAGACTCTCATCCCTCCAAGGAATCTGTATTCATGCTCACAAATTCAGAGTTCTTGAGTTCTGTGAGTCCCTACAATAGCAAACAATACTCTGCATTGTGTTGTTGGCTCTCTCAACAAGGCCTCATCAAGTAATATCTTACCCATAGGGTTTTGTCAAACATCAATCGTGTGTGCGTGTGTATACACATAACTGGTTCGCTGCCAATCTCGTTAGCAAACACATTAGCACAGACTGACATCAACACACATAACAAGCAGCTGGTTGTATCAATCAAGACTGACATTTTAGTGAACTGGATACAGCTAATCAGTCAGTTCTAAGCAGCTCAAAGATTAATTTTCCATAATTTATCAAACTCCGGCCTGCTGAAGTTAACAAGTGTATAATGCAGCCATCATCAGCCATTGTTGGCTGACACTTTGTTTCATCATTTAGATCGTACGTGTAACTGTGAGGGAATGTGATTTGCATTAAATGCCTGAAGTTTCATACATTTAAAAAAAAAATGTATTAGTTTAGCTACTGATCCCACTAAGCGTCCAACCTGCTCATTAAGATGTATAAGCATGACTCTAGTTCATCTTTTCCACACACCGGCTTGACAGTGTAAATCTTGAATGAGCTCTTGCGTGTCCTGCACACACTCGCACACACACACTCACATACTGTGAGCAAGGAGGTGGTCATTGTTATGTAAATGTTAATAGACCTGGTGCAGCGAAGCGAAGACGGGAGTACAGTGATGAGAAGGGAGAAGTGGGGGTGGGGGTGGCGGTGTAGCCATGTAGGTATATGGCACTCAATTACAAGAGTTCAGCCCATTAAAGCACCTTCCTCAGCACAGGACTGACATACTGACCTAACATACACATTGATGTAGATTCCTACATTTATAAACCTTTTGTCCTTTCTTCGTAAAAGCAATACACTTCTACAGAACATTCACTTTAGGTATAAATAAGTCAAATTAGGCGCATTCACACTGCGGTACTTTTCCCACAAAGGTTCATGCGAACTTAGTTCATGATCGCGTTCATACCAAAAAGAGCCGGTACTAAAATTAGTTCATGCGAACCTTTTTTAAAGAGCGGCTCTTTTGTGAGAAAAGAGCTATATTTCTGATTGGCTGGGCGGATTGCAAACCACGCCCCGTAAAACTCCCAAAAAGTGTTGTGAAGCCGCCATTTTATTATCTTAGCATTATTAGCATTAGCCCAGCGCAGAAACGCAGAGAGACTAACTTATGGCAACACAAAATAAAACATGGGAGCGGTGGAGATGAGGAGGTGTCGGCGTTCTGGCGATTTACTCGGAAGGCTTCAGTAGAAGCTGCTGGGACTCCCAGCAGCTTCTACTGAAGCCAGTCCCCAACTCCGGGGACTTCCGGCCGGGGACTTTGGGCGGCAGTATACGCCGTGAAGTGGTTTGCGGCCTGCCAGTAAACCCAAAGCAGAAGAAGAAGAATTGACGTCAGCGGCTTCATTTGCCTAATCCACCCCCAGGGACTTTTTCCGGTGTGAACGCGATCTGTAGCCTACTTAGTTCATGCGAACTAAAGAGTTCGCATGAACTAAGTTCGCATGAACCTTTGTGGGAAAAGTACCGCAGTGTGAATGCGCCTCTTGGTAAGAGAGATAAAAAAAGAGGAAGAAGGAAAGCGTAGAGAAAAGTGAGGCTAATTCCAAAACAGTGGCAGATATATTCCATCATTTCTAGAGAGTGATAGTGTCCATTTATTTTAATTTCTCAAGCTTCACTTCCTTCTCTCTCTCTATTTCACTTAATTGTGTTCCCCGCCTTTTCTCTCACTTCCCTCTTTCCGTTGTATCATTCTCACTTGTCGTTGATTGAATGTGTGCGTGCCCCATCAGAAAAGTGTGCTCAGACACTTGTCTTTGGCGTGATACTATCAGTCCTAATGGAAGTCTAGCTGTCACTAGATAGCTCTGTCTTTCTCTCATCTCTCTCTGTTTTACTCCGACATCTTTTCCCAAAGGATGCTGTGATAGAGCGGACTGATAGGGTTAGAAAAGAGGGTGAGATGGATAGGGAGGTTAATGGTTTCTCTCTCCCTCCATCTACCCCTCCTCCCCTTTCTTCTCAATCACAATCAATCGGCAGTACAATCGGTGCTCCTGTTGCTTGACACTGATTGGGGCGCAAGCGTGGGCTCTGACTGATTGTCATTGGATCAGGCCAATCAGAAGCTAGTATGACCTGCAGAGCATCTACATGTTACTGTATTCAGTCTTGTGCCGTAACCACCAGTTGGGTTAACAGTGTTGCTCATGCCTGACAGCGCTGGGAATGGTTTGGGATTTTCGTGAAATGATTTCTTAAATGCACAGCAGGCCTCGCCAGACTCAGTTAGGAAGTATGAGGATTTGCAATTGACTTGTTGCAATATTTAAAAACCTCTGTTTAAGCTCCCTCAAAGTGATTTCAAAGGACAACATGCATACAGTATTAGCATATTATTCTTTCCACATCACTATACACCTACCAGGCATGACTTCCACACAGTGACTCCTGTGAGAGAAAATAAAGAAAAGCAGCATTGTCTCCTGCTTTTCCCTCTTTCGCTCTTCTTCTTCTCTGTGGCTGTGTATATGGTGGTGGGTCACCTGGAAGTGCTAATGGAAATGCCAGCTGTGTGGCTCCTCACTCCTTACCAAGTCCATTTACTAAAGTGACAGAGTCATTTACCAGGCCGCCGGCCTCTCCCATCCTCACTTAATTAGAAGACCCCTAGGCCTGTCTACCTTAGCTAGTCACATTTACCTCTTTCTCTCCCTCTGTCTCTCTCTACAGTCTCATTGTTCCTATTCTTTGTTTTCTGCGGTTCTTCAATCTCTGCCTCATGCTTTGTCTCTGTCGAAGTTTTCTTTTACTGCTCTTTCTCATTCTGCTTTTTCAGTCTCCCTCTCAAGGAACACAGTATTATGGACAAATGGCCACACAAAGAGTGAGAGTGTATTGACCAATAGCTGAGATTAGCTCTCTGAAAGAGTTAATGGGTATGTCTATCTGATGAGTGATGAGGCTTTGTATTTTCACTCTTTAAAGTTTTGTTTGTCTTTTTTATCCACAGTTTTCTGAGTCTTTATTCTGTTTGTGTGGTCAGTCCCAGCTTCTGCAGTAATTTTGGATATCCTGTTATTTATTTTCAAAAAAGAAACCAATTATTTGGTCTTGTGAAGTTCATTTTCAAGGTTGGTTTTGCTTCAGCTTTTGGAGACATTTAATGTCCATAGATTTTGCTCAGATGTTGGGAGAATGCTTTTCTAAAGTTTCCCTACAGTTTGTATCAAGGTGCCACTATATTATTTTAAGGAGCTTAGAAAGGACACACTGAGAAGGCCCTCCAGATGCAATGCGGGCTTGTGGTGTATACATTGTGTGTGTCTCTGTGCACTGTGCACCTCATAGAAGTCAAAAGGAATTTGAGTTGACAACTTTATTGGCCTTGAACTCACGATATGTGCACACGCAAAGGACAGATAAATAAGCTGTTTGAACAGCCTCTCGCTGTGTTTACGGGGATGGAGTATAAAAGAAGAGATCAAAACAGTATTTCAGAAGAGGAAAAACAATGGAGCAGATGAATAATTACACCCAGTGCAGGAGAAAGAGGATAAATAAAAAATATGAAATTGAAAAAAAAGGTGATTGGGAGGGAGAAATGGCTGACAAAACACAATATGAGAGATAAAGGTAGCATGGGGGGCAGTAGGCGCACATAACACTGCAGCGAGTGAGAAAACAAGAGATTACAGCCATCACAGTGGGCACCATTTTCCTTCTACTGTGACACATAAAGACCTAATTCACTAAAACAGTTCCGCAGCAAACAATTTGAGTTGACCACAATGGCCATATCTGTCAATAACATCTCTGCAGTGTAACAGCGATTTGCTATAAGGGCACCGTTCAGCCAATTTAATGTGACAGCAGATTATTTTCCGATGGAACAACATGATATGATTGCTGCTCCTCACTTTTCTTTTCTCTTACGACACAACCTTTACCCGTCCTCCCTCCCTTTGCCGGTCCTTCGGCACCTCGCCTTTCTTTTCGTTGCCCGGCTTCCCGAGTCTTGTTTGCCTTGCTGCTTAACTCCAATCAGTCAACACATTGAGCTCCTAGCCAGTCATTGATCTCCTAAGCCCCTTACAATCCAGTCAATGCACACATGGTAACCCAGGCTTTGATACAACCCCCCCTGAGCACGTATTCCAGCTCTGGGAGGACTAGGTATTTTACACAGACATCATGGTGGGAGACATGTTTTCACACTATGCCTAAAAGGATATCCGGACCACGACTAGGGGTGGGTCTGACTCCCATTTCTAGTGATCGAATTGTAGGCCTGACACACCGATGCCAAAGCAGCAGGTGGCAATGAAAATGAATGAAAGTCTCAGGACAGTATTGACCGCCAAAACACAGTCCAGTTGTATGTTGTTACATATAGATTTCTTTTCATCCACAAAGCTGTTCTCTGCCAGCGCAGATTAAAGCATTTGAAGCTGCGAGATGATTTGATGAGTTGAGGTTGGTTAATGTTAGTTTGCAGAGACAAAGCGATGGTGGGACCATGACAGGGGGTAACCTCCTCCTCTCGCTGTCTGCCCTTTCGGTCAGTGAGTGGTTAAGTGACATTTTAGTTTTAATTAGACTCTTTCTTTCAATTTCTCAACCGCAGCTAGTTATAATTACAGAGTTAGGTTCGGATGAAAGGAGAGGAGTCATAAAAGAGCCACACGTTTATGTAATTTCTCCAAATCACCCTCTGGAATCTGAACACGTGACGTTTCCCCCTCCAATACTGAGCTGTTGGATGAGTACTATATGACGTTATGTTTGAAAGGCAGGAGGTTCAATGGTAGTTGTTCAATGAGGCACATGCTTTGCTTATTTATGATGCAGAGTCTTGTGCAGAAATCTAAAAATAACTGAAAATAAACAGACTTCTTCCTCTCGGCTCCCAGACAGTGCAACACAAAGAAGAGGTTCTGGTTGACATCTCCACTACGCCCCCCTCCTCTTTTACTCTACTATAGACTCTCCCTGTATTTGAATGTTGAAAAAGAAGCCGCAACGAGGCTGTTCCTTTTATGTCTGTAGATTTATCAGCCAATGAAAAGCCGTGCTGAAAGCTTTACAAGTCCATTGGGTTTTTGGGGGTGACCGTCGCAAAGCCTGTTAGCTGGACGTTTAAAAGCAGGTGATGGCGCTCTGTAAAAAGAGATTGGAGAGGAAAGGTGGAAAGTTTATTGCAGAAAGGAGATTGAGGGTATGGTCAGGGTACACGGCGGACAAAACGGGGAGAGCGCGAGGAAGGAGAATTGAGTTACAGCGCTGGATGCTATTGTAAATAAGGAGATGGCAAGAGAGGGGAGATGGCGGCCTTGGTTTATAAGGTCATTTAAAGGAGTAATGTGGCACACTGTGGGGAATTGGCTTTCATTAAAAGAGCCATCGAGGGAGATGGAGAGGGGAAAACGGCAAGGGAGTATGTGTGTGTGCGTCTGTGGGTAAGCACTGTTCCCCATACAAACGCAGGCACACATTTTTTTGGATCTACATGTGGTTTATACAAGTACATTCCCGGTACCCATAAAGCATTTAATATCCCCACTGGGAAAAACAACCATCATAGCCAACCACCACATCAACAGCTGTATGCCACTCCCACTGACTAAAGCCCGTAGTGACTTCACTACTACCAGAACGGACACAATGGTGAACAATAGACCATATCTATCATTACACGGGGCAGGGATAAGGGGTATGCTCGCTCACCAAGTACCCTTAGTGTTGGCATGATTTATGTGGACCATTGTCCTGAATCAGAGTCATAATGATTTATGAAGAGAAGAGGGGGCATCGGTTTGCAAAGGACATGATGTGATAACATAAGGAATTCTTGCTCCTTCTTTCCACTTTCCCTTTTTTTTTTGTTAAATCATAAACTCTTTGAAGGACACCCTGTGATGAGTTATTCTCCGAAGTGTCCAATCACATATCCTCAACTCTAGCCCACTTCCCCTCATCCACCCATCCATTATCTGCTCATTCATTCACACTCATTTTTCGCCTCTGTCATCCTTCTATTATCCAAGACACACCAATCCCTTGTTCCATCCTTCTTTCAGCTCTCCTTTCAGACGAAAACTATTCTCACACTCGTTGTGACAATGACGCATAGGAGCCGTCTGCCACCATATCCCATCTACTCAGCACAATGTCCTCGCCCATTCGCCCCGTGTGTGTCTTCCATTACACCTCTCTTTCCCTCTTCTCATCCATCCAGCCAGCTCTTCCAGTAGATGACCGCTTCCCTCTCTTCCCTCTGGTCGCTACCGTTGCTCATTTGCATCATCTCATCTGTCTTTTTGTCTCTGGGCAGCAAGCCAACTAGAAAGCTACTGTACCGAGGTCTGTAGAGTGACTGAATGGGATGCTTAGAGAAGGGTGAATCTTTGAAAATTGTGAGGCGGAGAAAGAAGCAGAAGGAGCATAGGAGTAATCGAAATAACCAACTGTATAGTGGGGGAAACAGGAGAAAAGGGGGCTTATTGGCACACAGCGTCAAGTGTTTTTGTCTGTCTGCCCTCCGCTAGAGCAGTATTGTTCCATCAAAAAGCCCACAGCCAGTCTGATACAAGACATTTCAGAGAATAAATGAGTTCCACTCTGTCATATCTGTCTCCTATCTGTGTTGTACTTAAAGCTCACGGAGGAATCCCGGCCCAGTTTAATATTTCAGAGCTGCGTTCCTTTGTCTGCCTGGTTTCCATGCTGCAGTTAACCAGCTTTATCTCTTACCCAAGGCCTCTGCTCTCTCCTGCTATACATTTGTCCCCCCTCTACCGCCATACATCTCTCTGTCTCTAAACCTCTCATCCCTACCTCATAAAGGGATATATAGAAAGTCAACCCCCACTGGGCCAGTCACTACTTAAGTCCCCACATACCACTTGGATGGGGCTCTCATGTTAAAATCTGTGTGTGTGTCCACGCCGGCCTACTCTCAGCTGCATGATTTAAAACAAGCCTGTTGTTGCAATTACACACACACACACACACACACACACACACACACACACACACACACACACACACACACACACACACACACACACACACACACACACACACACACACACATCATGAAACAGAGATCAAGCGACTCATCGACTTGGGGCCCGTCAGTAAAGAAAAGTTGAGTGCGGCGCTGACACTCAGCACATGTGCACACACATACGTGCAAAAACAAGCTCCTTATCTAACGTGCACAAGCATTCTGCGCATATGCTAGCAATCTGTCTGTCTCACACTTAAGACACTGTCAAGTCACACACACACACACACACACACACACACACACACACACACACACACACACACACACACACACACACACACACATACCCTTTGAGACCCATTGATGCCATGTTGTGAACCGTCTGTCATCACCTATGAGCAGGAGTCGAGGGTAACTTAAACACTTGATCTTGTTTCTTAGGCAACATCTGCAGCCTATCACCAAGCTCGAACATTCAGTATAGCTGTGCATGACACACACACACACACACACACACACACACACACACACACACACACACACACACACACACACGCATACACATACACATACACATACACATACACATACACATACACACACACACACACACACACACACACGCATACACATACACACACATATATGCACTAAGGTCTTGTTGTGCAGGCTCTGTACAGACACTTGATCCGAGTTGTGCCTCTTATACATGTGCTCACACACACACACACACACACACACACACACACACACACACACACACACAAACACGCATACTGCAGGTCTGTCCGTCTGCTCCTCTGCCTCCCATTGGTTTTTGAGGTCACCTGTCAATCACAGCACAGTTGCCACTGCCACCTGTCAGGTGTACCAGCATGCATTGCAAGCACTCCTCTGTACACGCTTCACTGGAGGCTGTCACACACCGCTGGACTGGAATCTCTCACCAGAACACACACATGCACAAACTGACACACACACACGCACATACACTTACACTAGTCGCAAACCCTTTCCACAGATTAGCTCTCTTTCTATCTTAGGAATGTGCACACTGACACTAACACACTCTGTTTGCTGAATTGTATCAGTCTGATAAGCTGTCAGATGCTCATCTCCATCCAGCCGCGTATACGGTACTGTTCATTTTACGAGTTTGATTACATCAAGGATGCTAATTATTTCTTCATCACCTCCCTCTTTCTCGCTCTCTCACCCTTTCTCTCTCTCTCTTTCTCTCTCTCTCCCCCTAGGTGGTTAGAGTCCCAGTGGAAAGCTGCGAGCAGTACACCACTTGTGGCGAGTGTTTGGGCTCCAGAGACCCTCACTGTGGATGGTGTGTCCTCCACAATGTGTAAGTACCCCACACACTTCATGCACACATTAGCACTCTTCACCTTGGAACCCCTGCATGGCATTGTGTAGTAGATAATTGCTTTTAGTCGTGTGTCAGTTGATCATGCTGGAGAGGGAGCACCGACCCGAAAGCTGACACATGAGATCAGGAGCGGTTTGTCCCCACATATACTCCAATACCTGTTTGAAGAGAAAATCCACCCTAAAATTAAATGTAGGATCTGTTTTTCATGGGTTTTTTTCAAGTAACTATTTACTGAAGAAAGCTATTAAAGGTTTTACTGATGTTGGTTTTAACTGGAGGACAGAAATAAGCATTGCAAAAAGACACAGGATACTTTCTTGGTCAGACCTCGGAGCTTTCATTAAAATGTTTTCAGTGGTGATATTAGTTGTGCATTTTGACATCTTGCTAAGACATACGTGTCACTTGCTGAATCTTATAGATACCATCATATTCAGAATTTCCAATTTAGGGCAATTACTTTGACTGAGAGATTACAACTTCAACATTGAATGAGTTGTAATACAATGTGATTGTTGATGTAATGTTAAATCAACAGCATGTAAAGAGCTGACCCTTTCTCTTTGCCTCAACGTGTTGAGAATACTCACAAAACAAGTGAATCTTTCTTCATGTAAATGGTTGTCCAAATGCCCAGACTGTATAGAGAACCTGAACACTGCACACACAGTAGACAGCCAGTTGGTGCTTTGAATGTGGCCTGTGTTAACTATTTTTTAACACCCTGTAATAACTAAAGTAAAATGCCTCTAACACCTTTTTAATTAGTCACATATTTATGATTAATTGAAGAAAACTCACACAGCTTGAAAGCTGCTCGGGCGGACTTATCCTGCTTAAGTGTCAACTAAACAAAGCTAAACCCTTTTTAATAGCATATACATGACAACACGGCTTGACAGGCTGCATCACTAACACATCTTAGTGGTATTTAGCTTGTTGTTATGTGTGTGTTTTTAGTTAACATTATACTTAAGTGGCAACTGTTTGGCAACAAGTTTAGGATTAGTCACTTCCAGTGTTAGTGTTTGGTATGCTGACTAGGTCTTGTGTTTGTTTTAAGATTACTATTTAAGATAACATGTTGTAACCCTGAGAGCGATGGTTTGTAGTTATGTTTAGAACACAAATCTAATCGCTAACAAGTGTAGTGATATATAGTAACACTGGCTCTGCATGTAATCTCTCCCTTTGACTTGAGGGTGTGTTTATATGCACACAGGAGAGTGTGAGAGCAGAGACCTGTTATTGACTGGTGACAGGATGGTAAAGCGAAGTTGGAACACCTCAAGCATTGGGCGTAATGCCATCTCTGTGCCTTAATTACACTTGTGAAACATATCACCAACCTGCCTTTCCTCAAGGCTCACACACCACCTGTGTTTCTCCATTGTAACACACACACACACACACACACACACACACACACACACACACACACACACACACACACACACACCCACACAAACATCCTTAAAATGACATGCACATTTCTGATGGACTTGATCCGGAGATATTCTTCTGTTGAGCACATCGTAACCTTCTGTCTTGAATGCAGCTTACTCTTGTTTTTCTGATATTGTTGCCAAATCCGTCCGATATCTCTAGGGACAAATTGGTATTTATTAGCCAAAGTATTTATAAGCCTCGTTTCAGCCCTCTGGTCCTCTTAGCCATATCTTATTAAGAGCAACGTAGTTTCAATAAATGCTGGAATTTAAAGGGGAATACACACAAACACGCACGCGCAGGTGTTCTTAGACAAATGAGCACACTGTATTCAAAACATATTCACACAGTCACACACTAGAGGAGCAGTAAAAGGAAAACAGGTCTATAATGAGAAAATGTGTACATTCTTGTATGCATTACTACTCATGCCTGTACAGTGTGTGTAGGTGTGTTTGTGTGTGAGTTAGAGACTCCCGGGGGACCGCTTGGTGACAGCTTTTTCTTGCTGAGCTTGAGCGAAGGCTAACTAAACGAGGGGATGAGGGGCTGCTGTTCAGAGGAGGCAGTTAGCATTTTTTTCCACCCGTCTCCCTCCTCTTATTGTTTAGACCTCGCAGAACGCAGCATCAGCACTTTTCTCTCACCAGAGGGACCAGTTGTTGTTAGTGCGAAGGTGAAATGATAGCTAATGCATTATGAATAGCTAATAGTAAAACCGCTGCCATATGGGGCTGTATTGCGATTTTTTTTAGCACGATCACTTGGCTCGTAACAAACTGGGGAAATTGCTGGCCCCGTTGATATGTGGCTGGTAGGACTTGTATCATTTTTACGGTTTAGGGAAACTTTAATGATTGCCTGTATATCTACTCCCTAGAAGTTTGATGTGGGGTGGGAATGTAAAGTGAAGAGATGAGGGGGCTGGAGGTTCATTTAGCTTAGCAGTCTTGCACAAATGTCAGGGCCAATAAGGTAATGATGTAAAGGCCTACAGTAATGGCTGGGGGAAGCTATTAGCCTATTTGTCTTCCGTTATTGCTCCCATTTCTGTGTGACGTGATGGCTGTGCATGTTTGTCATCTTAATACGATAACAGTTGCTCACATTCTCCCTCTCTCCTCCCCTCTTGTCTCACTCTTCTGCCTGTCGACCTCTCTTTGTATCCATCTCATAATTTGTGTCCTGTCACCTTTCCTTTCTCTCTTTGCTCTCTTTATCTGCCGCTCCTTAGATGTTCACGCAAGGACCGGTGTGAGCGAGCCGGAGAGCCCCAGAGGTTTGCTTCAGACCAGAGGCAGTGTGTGGAGCTTACTGTTCAGCCAAGAAATATCTCTGTCACCATGTCTGAAGTCCAGGTATGTCTCAACTGTTTGTGAACATTACTGTGGCACCTTCCAAACTGATAACACAACATCAACAGTGGAATAAACCCTGTGCAATTAGGTCATGAAAACCCTGTGAGTTAAGATTAGTGTGCAAAATGGGGCTTTGGGCTATTCTATGAAGTTTTCTCACAAAAGACTTTCTTGCTTTGATACATTTTCATCTGCTTGAATATCTAACTGTAAGAGAAAAATCAGCCAAATGGCAATGATTTACAGAAAATGATTTTAACATTTACAGAAGAATACAATTTTAGCCGGAGGATGTTATGTGTAGATAATGAAATAATAATTTAACCATGAACGTTTTGTCTCAAAGTTCTTTGCACGATGTCTACAGCAAAAACAGTGATCCAAAATAATGTTTAATTGCATTGTCTTGATTCAAAAACGTAGTTTGTTTCCCAACAAAAACTATACCAATTAAAACAAACTATACAGATGAGAGTATCATTGTCTTTACGCAAGTGGAAACATGAAGAGTCATTCAAAAGTCACAACATCTTACACCAAGGATGCATCTGTAACTTTTTGTGGATTCTTTGTCTTGTCGTCAAATGTGTGTGTGTGCATTTATTCATGTGAGTAAGAGCTCTCATTCTGTCAGCGGCTCCTCAAAGTAACCACATCGTTTTGAGTGATTACAGTTTGCCTCACTTTCTTTCTGCACATTAACACGAACACATTAACCTTGCTGTAATAGCTGCTCCGACTGACGCACACACTCTCCTTTATTCCCGCTGCTGTCACATATACTCATCCCCACGCTTCTCTCCACCTCCCCCATTCCCCAGCACCCATTAACCCTCATGTCATATCTTATAACAATCCATGTACACCATGTCCTTCCATTGATCTTGTACTTATTGTCCCTCTCTTTTCCCTCTCTAGCTGGTCCTCCAGGCTCATAACGTGCCTGATTTGTCAGCGGGGGTCAACTGCTCCTTCGAGGACTATGTGGAGACGGAGGGACAGATCCAGGGTGGTCACATTTTCTGCCTGTCTCCCTCCATCCGGGAAATCATCCCGATCACCAGGAACAAAGGTCGGTACAGGAAGGGCGATGAAGTCATCGGGGTAGTGAGATCACTGGGTGGTGGCAGTTAGCGGGCGTGTGTAGATATGTGAAGTTATATATTTGAGGAATTTAGTAATAAACTCGTTTTATGTTGGTACTCTGTATTCCATTTAACACTTTTTATACTTATGTCATCCCCCATCTTCCTCCGTCCATAGTGTATGAAGCTGATGCGTCACCTCCTCAGGGGCCTCTTTGTACGATAGCATGAGAGAAAGCTACAGAAGGCTAATGTTACTAGATGATGTTTAGTGCGTCTTTATTCAGAATACCTTGTCGCCACCAATAACGCTTACCCATTTCCTTTCAGTGGCCCAAACACGAGTCTACGTTTATGTACTGAAAATAGAACGGTTTTTGAATTCCCATTATCATGCATTATGCACAGTTGTCAGTTTCATTTTATTAGTTTTTTTCTTTTCTAAACAACACTGGTTATGCTCCTATAGCTTTTTTTCAAAGCAGTGACTTCAGGGTGGTTTATCGTTATATTTAAAAAATATCTGCATCTTATTTTCCAGAGATTATGCACCCGTTTCATGTCCATTCCTGTCAAGCTACAAATGAGAAAAACTTGTTTGATATCCGCAGTCTGAAAACTTGTCAGATAGTGCGCTCTAAGTTTCCTCAAAGAGACATCTGTAGTTTTTCAACTGAGCCCATTATGCCCCATTATGAGTTCTCATCTATGGCATCCAAACTCTGATTGGTGCTGCTATTTTAGATGCCACCCTACTGTGAGTGTGACATGAGCGCTGTGTTGCTAAGCTACAGTGTTTCTTTGTGTGTGCGTGTTATATGTTCAGGGGCCTCATTTTTAAAGGGATATACGCTCAAAAAATGGCGTACGCCAGTTTCTACGCAATGTTTGCGGTTTATAAAATACTAACTTGACGGGAAAATGTGCGGTCCTCCACGCAAACTCTAACCCACGCACTAAGCACAAAAACGGGAGAGACGAGAAACTGCGACACCAGAAGGAAGAATGGAGAGAAATATGTGGAAATAATACCATAAATAAAATGTTACCTCTCATTTATCATATATGAAGAATTCATTTTCAAACATTGATTAAAGCCAATCTTAAAATGATTTAACGAACGCCTGTTTGCGACTCCCCAGTGCACACAAAAACATAACTTGGAGAAATAAATAAATACGGATATGTTATTTAAAACCACCTCGAAATGTTATGTTAATGTTATGAAATGTTTTCTCATAAATGATGCGGTAAGCAGGAGGACAGAATTACGTCTAAACTGACGCCGTTTTGCATTTCTATAGGTTGTAGATACGAGCATGGTTTTATATACTATCACGTTTAATCGTGTTTTATGCCGTTTGCCAAGACTTGATAAGTCGCTCGTAAAACACAGGAGGTATGGAAAATAAGAACACCATATGTGGTCAATTGTACAGCTAATATAACACAACACATTAGTTGTATTTCCTCTAACTGGTGGATATAGGGTTGCTGCGGGGGGTTGAGACGCACAGGCTGCAGTGGAGATGCTGCGCACAGCTGGGACACAAACCACCAAATACAAAAACATAATTCAGATCCAGTCGTCATGACTCCACTCCGGAGGGATTCCCCGATCACTTCTTAGAGTCTCTCATCAAGGGAGGGTCTCCTGTCCCCGGTACAAACACACCGCCTGAGGAAGGCTATGTGTATGTTTTTTGTCATTAACCTTTTTCGGGCCATTTATTTATTTATGTTGGTGACGATCCGACCTCCCTGCTGCTGCTCTGGTTCAAACGGCATCCACCAAACAATATGATTTATCTCGACCTCCCCAAAATAACCCGAATCTGACACGGTGTGAGATGTCTTTTTTAGCTGTTCTGTCGTCATTTCCTGCGATCTTCTTCATGCAGTCAGTCAGAATGAATGAATGGGCGTTTCTTTGACTATTTATAGGCAAATATGGGCGTTACGTGAAGCCCGCAAAAGCTGCACCGCATTTCGAGTCGGTTGTGATTTATAAAGGGAATCCAGCGTCGGAAGTGCCGTACGCACTTTCCTCGCCGGTGCGCAATGTTTGGTGAATCGTAAAATGTCGGAAATTTTCTGTACCTAATTTTGGGATTTCTACTACGTAAGCAACCTTCCCACGTGACTCCTACGCACGGCGTTATAAATGAGGCCCCTGGTCACAAGTGGAATTCAAATTTAAAGTGTGAGGTGTCGATGGATCATTTCTTTTTATTATAAGTCCAATTTCGCAAATGTATAAACTGTGATTGATTATTGAGTTGTTCAGTAATTAATGTAGCTTATTATTATGTATTAACTGTTAAGATTAAGACAAAAGTATTCTTAATATATTTATTTCCATATATCTGTTTGCTGCAGGTGACAAGCGAGTGGTGAAGCTCTATCTGAAGTCAAAGGAGACGGGCAAGAAGTTCGCCAGCGTTGATTTTGTTTTCTACAACTGCAGCGTCCACCAGTCGTAAGTACATTAGTCAGTCATTTGCTTCTGTTAGTCTGTTCCTTCTTCTTCCTTGAAGATATTGTTCTCCCCGTCACTTATCCCTATGGGCTGTCTCGTGTTACAGTCCATGAGGGATACAGTTAGACATCCACACAAATATCCCACCCCCCTCCGACCTCCACAGGAGGCTCGTGTTTCCATCAGAGTGAAAAATCGAACGTGCTGTATATGAGAAACGATTTGGATATGAGATGGTAATTCTAGTCTTATTATCATAACCCACGACACACACTAATGATACTTCAATGATTAATTCATTATGCGACGGTCTGCTGTAATACCTCCCAATCACTCTCTCACCACATGTATGTCTCTTACCCACTTGATAAGACAAATACATCCAGCTTTTCTGGAGCACTGGTATACCTAGTCTGGTACCTTAAGAAAGATAAACCTTCAACTCAAATATAAGAAATGGTGTCTTGTGCTTTTTTGGACGAGTCTCCTTCACACAGATGCCCTTAGCTTTTTGCCCAATCACAGTTCACTGCCTCTCCCTTAATCCACCTTCTGCTAAAAATCTCCACCACCCATCGAGGCGAACCCCTAGGTCAGTCTTACCACGAGCCTGATGCACCCTGCCGGGGTAAAAGAATCCTTCATCTCCTCCACCCCGGCCCACTTGATTCCCCCCCTCCTGTCCATCCACGTCTGATCCAGGGGAGGCTGAAACGTCTGCCGGGGTATTAGCCAAGGGGCAGCAGATGGCTGGGAGGGCCCTGGGGTACAGCACAGCTCCATCCTGGCTTCCCTCTGGATGTTAGATGAGCCTCCTTCGAGGATTGTCCACACACACACACACACACACACACACACACACACACACACACACACACACACACACACACACACACACACAGCCACACCTCTATCAGCTCTGTCACTTACAGCTCATTGAAGCCCTGAATGTCTTGGACACCTAATCCGTAACTGTGACCTCTAACCCAGCTACCCCCCGTCTCCCTGCCCTCCTACAGACAATCCCCTGGCGCAACAACGATGATTAGCTCAGTTGGTTATGGGTGCGGTGGTTTACAATGACCATTCCCTGTTAATTCATGTCCCATAAGGACCTTGTGATGTTTGCTCTTAATTACCAGTGCCTTTTATTGCCCAGGGTGTACAACCTGTTAGTCCGAATTGCTTCATGTTAATATAGAAAACGCCTAGTAAAGTAAAAAAGTTAGATACTCCCATAATGGTTGTATTGAAATATGATGTCACATTAAAGATTCTAATATGGCAATGATATCACAAACCAAGTGTGAGAAATGTATGAGCCGTGACGCAGGCATGAGAGTTGCCCATTTGGAGATATTACCCCAATGAACTCTGATTAAATCCGCTCCCGGGGCTGATCTAATACATCCTCGGACTGATGTAATGGACACGTTTAATAAAGTTACAGATATGGCGCGTTGCATCTTCCGTAGCGACTCTGATGGCGACGAGAGATGCCTAGATAAGAATCCCATTTGGAGCTGGCACTCCAGCCCGAATACCCGCCATGCCCCCCGGACGTCAGTGTGTGGCGTCTGATGAGATCAGACTGGTAATGTCGTTGGCGTAATGACTTCAGGCCCGCACCGCCACATGCAAGGCCCTGTTTCCAGTATGCTTGGTCATTCTTTACAGAGCCAAGTTTTACTCTAATGGGCTTAAACTCAAAATACTGCAGGCTTTTACACAGTGGAGGATGAAGACACTCTGAAACGAGAGATCCGTCAGCTGTACCTTCGTGAATTCCCGTGCATCGGTTTTTGCCATCTCATACAGTACTGGTGTATACTGTTTACTGCTTACATTAACGATACCTTTTGGAACGGTAGGAATGAGCTCGACAGGAATTATCCTAACAGTTACCCTCACATATTGACACCCAACCCCCATTCCAAAAAACACACACCCCTCCCGCTTATTTACTCAAATAATTACGTCGTGGCCCCTGCCTTTTCAAAAATGCCATACATTTGCATAGTGGTATTAATCTAATTAGAATTCCCACTGTTTCCGTTTAAGGGTTGCCGAGATCGAAATAGAAAATCACCCACGGCCATGATTGCTCCTTAATTAAATATTTCCATACACTTTTTTTTCATTCCACAGCCCCCCGTTTATTTAAGATAGGAAAGATAGTCTGGCAATGAATTTGAGGATGTAATGTCTAGATGAGGCCATATCACCTTTTCTCGCTACCGTTAATGTGGCTCGGGCAGTTACTGGGTCATTTTTTGAGGATGCTCTTTGAGTAATGAGGATAAAAAAAATGCATTGGAAGAAAGTGTACAGTTTTCTGCTAAAAGAGAATAATGTACATATCTGGCTCAAAGAAAAAAAACACGAAATGACGTTCAAAAAGGTTTAGAAGAACTATGTAATACATTTATATTGCAATATCTTGACTTGGCACATTCAAATTGCACTCTTTTTCTGCACTTGTGCAGGAATTAATACACATTAGTCCCTTAGTCTTTACAAAACACCCCTACAATTTGAAAGGGAACCACTAATGATGGGATAGACGATTGAGGACCAATCAATTATTCACCTCCACCTCCTTTGAATGAATATCCAATAAATAACCCATTTTCCCGGTGCAGGAGTGTGAAACGCACCTCACTAGGACAGCGGATTGTATTTAGCACTTCAAACTGACGAGGAGAGGAGAGAGGAGGAAATCATAGCCTATTGTGTCAGCCCTGAAAAAGAAAAACATTCCAAAGCTAGCGCGTCTTGATTAGCATCTGAATATGAACGGATTAAATTAGCATGATGAGCGTGGCCATAAGGGGAGCGTGTCTGCAGCAGCTCAAAGCCTCTGAGTGACCAACGGCAATGGCCAGTGACAGGAAGGAGCAATAAGAGGAGACCGGGGGGTCTGAAAAGGGAGCCCACCTCTGGACAAGAGAATAAGAAATATCAAACGTCCTCTAATGGCCTTGGGTGGGATTTTCCTTTTTAAAGGGTCTGCACCCAGGCTAGAAAGGGGTTGTGAGATCCTAAGGCAGCTCGAGACAGGGGGCCATGGTTACTTCGAGGAACCAAAGAGCGAGCAGTAGGGGGTTGTCAGACAGGGCCTACTGCTGGCCTTGGTTGGCACATATAATGGCAACGTCTAATATTTCAAAGGCCTTAATCATAAAAGTCTTATAAAGTTGGCAGCGGTTACCTGCTGATATTTTGCTCGTTATTTCAAAGTCACTGGTACACTAACAAGGTTGATTTGACATGAATACAAGATAAAAGTCCATGTACAAGTGATTATTCTCAGGGCTTAGCGACAGATGTTTAGACGGGTGTTATGTTGTGAACTACACATCAATACATTGTACTGCTCTCTTTCTGGATCTAGTGACCTGCTGTGTTAAGTTGGTTTCGTACTGTATTTTGATGAGCTCTGAACCGCCAGTGGGCCCCCAACCAAAGAAAGACTCTTTGACATTTAAACTAGTCATTATGGCCGAGCTAACCAAACGCATCATGCTGCACAATGAGCTTGGCACGTGTGCACTTGTATGGCAACTGCTCTTTTGTTTAGTATTGACATCCTTTTGTCTGTATCTCACCAACTCACAACATTGAGCTAAACCCCCAGTTCTGCCGCTTGAGTATATGCACTGTATGCTAACCTAACCTAGCGTAGCCTAATCGCTTTCCCCCCATTTGTGTGGAACATTGACAAATCTCCTATTTGCTCTTGTGTGGTATTAGGAGGCCTGTTATTTCCTTTGCCGCACATCCCTCATTCCAAATGGACAGCTTCTCTCAGCACAATGCTAAATTGGTCAATTAAAGCGGCAGTGGGATTGAATTAAGCTCCAGCCTCTGATCTTGCTCAAAAGGAGGGGTGTGGGCTGGAAACGATCGCTTACAGTGTGCACCTGACAAACGAGCGGCTCTAATTGATCCAAATGAATCCACGTCAGGGTTTGATGGAATCGTATAGGGGGCTCCATCTCAGAGCTCAAGATTTAAAGCTGTAGTTTTTCATGCCGATGAGATGGGTTTTTTTCTACACAGGGTTAAAACACACTTGCAAGCTTGTAGGGAGTGTGCTCATAAGTGTTCAGACATACATGCAAATTCACACCTGGCAGATGTGGTTGAATACAAATCCGCCTCCAAGTTAAGCACCTCCACCCACACTTTTATTGTTATGACTTGCTTACCTTGACTGTGTTCAATGCAGGGTTTTTATTCTATTTACAATAAGCCATATGCTCAGACAAACTATGATGGCTAAATTAGTCACGTAGAAGACATTTTGACGCTGAAGTAATAAAATGAAACTATTTTATTTGTAAGCTCATAATGGTTACATTAGATAATGCTGCGCACATAAATGAGAAACCAAGTGGCGCAATATTTCTCTAGGGCTGAGCAAGGACCAATAACATGAATCTGTGTTGATAAACTGCATACTTGAACCTGTCTGGCTTCACGGTTCCCCGTAGATACTAATACACACGCACGCACACACACACACACACACACACACACACACACACACACACACACACACACACACACACACACACACACACACACACACACACACACACAGACAGACACACTCGTACTCACTTCCCAACTTCCAACCTAATAATGTTTCCTCCCTCTCCCATGAGACTCCCATGCGGAGCCCAGCGAGCGAACCCCCCCCCCCACGCTATTTTCTCCCCCCTCTCTCCCACGATACCTGGCGCCTAAACCTCTCCCAGGGAAATCCACCTGCTTGTGATCTCTTCCTTTCCCTTTCCCTCTCTTATTTCTCCCATCTTTCTCTTTCAGCCTGTCTGTCTGCACCTCGCCTCAGCTAAAGCAGGTGAATTTAAAATGGTGGAGCGCTCTTAGCCCCACGGATAAAAGAGAGCTTTAGACAAAGAACAGGGGGGAGAGCTTTTTAAAATGAGAAGGCAGAAAATGAAAGGGATGGATACAGCGGGAGAGGCGGAGGGACAGAAAGAAAGGCTCGGGGTGAATGATACAGCAGAGGTATAGAAGAGCAAGAAGAGGGGAATATATGCAGAGAGTAGGCCGATTGTGAACAGCAAGCAATGGACAGTTACAAGCGAGTGGGGAGTGATGAATGAGGAAAGTGAGGGGGATAAAAAGGTTAAGACAGTTGATAGATGGGGGAGAAAAGGTAAAGGGAAGAGAAGAGGATTCAAGACAGGGTGGGAAATCGTCCAAAATGTGACATGCGTGGACATGAAGTCGTAAAAGAAAGACAGCTTATTATAGAAGATCCTTTATATCACAGTCGGTACCTTTTTACCGCAAATCTTCTCCCTCATTCTTTTCTATCCCCCTTTTTTAATACCCATTTTATATTTGATGTGTATATACATTTGACTTCATGAACTTGAACTTTGAAAAGCTGGTAACAAAGTAGATACAAAAATAAAAGCGAAAGGTAACATTTCCAAACTATACAATTATTGATCGAAACATCCCCAAATAAAGTCTGCTCTCCAGTACGAGCCCCTCAACTGGCTTCTTTCAGTGCACCTACTTCTTTTAGGTTGTCACATACATGGATGAGATGTATATAAAATGACCTTCTTACCAGTATTTCCGCTTGTATAACGCATAAAGTATATCACTGGTTCAAAGTTAGTAATTCTTTTTCGTCACAATATGAGACGAACCCATTCCGTCCTGATTTGTTTCTGTCGCTCTGCTTTGTCAAATGAAGCGTTGATGCAGTAAGATAAATAATTTAGACTCATGTCGGAGAACTGGTGACCCCCGCTGACTCTCTATCCGTCTCCTCTCATCTCTCTCTGTTCTAGCTGCCTCTCCTGTGTGAACGGCTCGTTTCCATGCCACTGGTGCAAGTATCGCCACATGTGCACTCAGAACTCCAATGACTGCTCTTTCCAGGAGGGACGCGTCAACATCTCTGAGGTAAGACCCTGCTGTTTCGTCCACATTGCTTTCGTGTTTGACAGCATGATGCGTTGTATGTGTATTACCTTTGACATAATCGTGGGATGAGTCCAAAAAGCTGCCAGAGATTTTTTTAAATATTTTTGCTGAATGTTACTTAACGGGTCTAAATCCAAAACAGTTCCTTGTCTTATAACTGCTTTTTCTTCATGTGGCGTACCGGGTCAAGCAAAGACAGCTTGGTTTTTCCCCTCCCACAAGCAGACACAATTTCTAGCAACTAGGCACACATTGCGCTCAGCTGCACACACACCTTTACCCTCGCAGCTTCCGTGGCTTTCGCCTCAGGGTTTCCTCACATCACCCTGCTGTGTGTGTCTGCTGTCTGTGTGTATGTGTACTAGTGGCTTTTGGGACCACGACAACAGCTTGTGTACTGTGCAGCAATAATTCTGCCCATAAGGCCATAAGCAGGCCGAGAGGAATGACTGTGTATGGAAATACTGCCTTGTTCTTACATAGCCAAACACAGCATTAGCATAAAAGCTAATATCAATTGTGCTGAGTCTCTTTCACTGTCCAATAGTCGACACACATCGTCTCTGACATATTAAGTGGCACAGAAAAGTGCATATCTTCTCAGGACTTATGGATGTAAATCCACTGCACTCCCAAGTGACTGACAGTTATGCCTGTTCTTTATCTGACTGATGCCTCACACACATAAACGCTGAAATACACACACGCGTAGACACAATCCGATGCTATCTCCTTGTGTTTGTAGTCTGACTCCCCCTGTTATCTCTATGCAGATTAAAACCCCCCCACCCTCTTCCCCTCTTGTTGCCCCGGCCTTTATTAATTGGTCAACCTTTATCCAATTACTTTCCTCTTTATCTCTTCCCTCAACCGGAGCTGTGCAGAATCCCAAACACTAGCATGCTACACCACAGCATCCGTGCCCACTAAAAACAACACACTGGGCCAGCCTTCACGCGCCACGGAGCTAATGTTAGCGGATTAGCGCGCCCATCTGCAAGACATGGGGAGAGCGCTGGCTAGCACACTCTGAGCTGAGAGAGGCCAGAGGGGCAACGGATGGATACACAGGAAAGGCCTGCAGTGGCGAAGGAAAATCAAAGAAAAGCAGGATGTGAAAGTAAACATATACTGTGTAGCAATATTGGTGGAAGGAAAAAAAATAAGACTCTAGAATATCAGAACATTTTTATTAGCATAAGATCTTTCTCTATCCACATGCTGGTTCCTGCAGGGATCTCTCCAAAAGAAATGTCTGGTGCAGGACAGTGTGTCTCAATGTAGAAGCTTGGTTAAAACCAGGACATGCAACAACAAAGAGTGAGAGCAAACCAAAGGGAATGGTGGAAATGGAGATCAAGAGAGGAAGTGTGAGCGAGGAAACAAGGGACAGACAGCCCGGCTGAGGGTGCCATGTGGACACGGAGATCTCTGCTGTCACCTCTCCTGCCCAAGAAACCACCGACCACATGCTCCAAGAGAATCCATCATCTTCACTGTCTCACACGCACCATACACACACACACACAACTACTATACCTCCATGCACAAAAGACATTCTGACAGGGTCTTGCACACGCACACACAGTCATTCATCATCCTTCTCCTCCAGTAGCTGCCATATCCATTAGTTGCGCTCTCAATGCCCCAACAAGTACAGCTCTTCCTGTAGGCTAGACTTATCCTTCCCCTCTCCCGTCTCACTCTCTCTTTGCACCCAATCCCTCACCATTTTAATGTACCCCATCTCATCCTTCTATTGCTTCCCCTTCTATGTGTGGGTTATTTGTTAAAGAAAGGAGAAAGAGGACAGAAATGTGCCTCTCTTCCTTACCACTTTGTTTTGTATCTACTCATAGAGTGAGGTTGAGTTGGCATGCTATAAGGGGCATGTTTCTGTGTGGGTGTGTCTGTCTGTGCGCAACTTTTGCTTGCACTCTTAATTTAGACCTCAAACGATCCATTTGGCCGTGCTGTAGCTCATCTCTGAATACAAATAGCAGTGTTTAACATAAGAGTGAAATGGGCTTTCCTGATGGCAGACATTTCACTCAGACCTGTGCCGCGCCCTCCCGCAGAAGAACACAGTAGACGGGATTAAATAGGACTCATCTTCAGGCTTTGATCAAAGGCCAGATAGAAGTTTTCACGCAGGGTTGAAAGGTAGCTGCTCCTCGTGCCTGACTCCGTGTGGTCTGAGTGCTGTTGGATCTGGCAGGCAAAGAGAACATATTTTAGGAGCATCTGGTCAAATGTTAAAGTTCTTAGGGTAACAGCTGACCTTTGAATGTGCGCAATGCACTTGTAAGAACATGATCGACTCGTGTTCTTCCTGCGCATCACTTATTTATTCTTCAATGTCATTACTACCCTGAACATGAGTGCTAAAGCTTAAAATGAATAGTACATACAAATCCATAAACATCAGTGTCCTCATTCTGAATAAAATAAACATTTAACAGTTGCACATCAATCATTTTCTTTTCTCCATCCGTACGTTTTTTTTGTCCTTTCATCTCCAACTGTATCTGAATCTTCTGTTACCATGGCAATCCAAAGGATTTGCCGACAGGACTTTTTTTCCCCCCCTTTGCGTTATGTTATGTTCTTCTCTCACAAAAACAGCACCGTCTCGTCCATCTTAAATGAGTTCGATCAAACAACCTGGTATTGAATACATTGTTTTGTTTTTTGATTGTCATGCAAAGCAATAGTTAAAAGAGAACACAATCCAACACAAAAAGTGTTGTTTGTTTCTGTGAACAGACTGTGTAAAGATAGGGAAGAAAGCAAATGGAAAAAGTTGATAGACAGAGGAAGCGGGGAAGAAATAAATATGAGTGACATTTCCAAATCAAATATGCATGAATCAACAATGCCTCTAATAGCACAACAAACAAATTCTTGAATTAAGGAGCGACCGGGCGGAACATTGCAGGAGAGGGTTAAGAGTTTCTTTATTATATAAACAAAGAAAGATAGAGAAGGGTTAGATGTGCGTTCCTTCATTCTCAAGAACATGACTGCTGTTTTCCTTCTCCACTTCTTCTTCTTCTCCTTCCTTCCACACCCCTGAAGAGAAAGTGCTATTCTGAGCCAAAGCCTTGATGACTGCCAGGCAAGGTTTTGGGTGGTTGGGCTCAGCTATGTTAAGACATGCTTACGTGTTTGTTTTGCTGCAAAGCAAGGCTCAGTCTCACTCGAGCAATCAAGGCAGCGGTTAACTTGATTGAGATTTGTGGGCACAGAGCTTCTTTTCTCTGCCCTCCCTAAACTCCTAGGCTGTCGCACTTTGTTGTTTTCCTATTCTTCTCTCTTTTTCTTTTATTTTTCATTTGCAGTTTTGACCTACGCACAGACAATGCTGCCATTGTTTTGGGGGGTTTTGGTGCAGGGAAATCTAAGAGCGATGGGCAACACATACAAAACACTTCCAGATGTGGTTAAATGGTTTTGTATTCATGTCCAAACACCAATTGTTGTCAGGATGTAGCGATTATGGACATGATGCTAATAGTGTTTGTGTACATCTCTTCAGCCTTAGTAGCTTCTTCATCCGTGTCCCCGGCGTCTGCATGCCGTGGAATGTGTGCCTCCAGTGATGAATCTTTCACTCTTTTATAAATTCAACACCTTCCACTCCTCGCCTTCCTTCTGTCCCGTCTGCATGGATGTACCATTGGTGGACTGATGTCACCCTCCTACTCATTCCCTTCTCTCTTCTCCATGAAATTAACACACACAAGTTGAACATTGTTTGATATTGCGAAATGAGCTTCGGAGGCGCTTTTAGGATCAGTCTGCTGTGTTTTGACAGACCCAGTTTAGCTTCATGTGTCCATATTTTTGTGCTAAGCTAATCTAACAATTGTTCTATAGCTCTATATTTGTTCCCTACGCATATGACAGTGTTGACCGTTTACTTCTCAAACTGTTGAAAAGTCAATCTTATCATTGTTCTAATACACAATGGATGTGTACCACCTTAAGGCACACGGCGCAGAGAATGTGTATCAAAGCACACTACAGCTGTGCTTGTAGACACACTCCTGTTTGTTGCCAATTATACAAATGTAATGTTAGTGTATGACACATTGTCCCTAGACCGTGCATTAATAAGAGAGGCTCGGTGTAGGCAGCACTCGGAGCTAGGCGCATGAACATATTTACCCAACGCTGTCTTTCTCTCACACCCTTAACCAGGCACATACACTTATAGCACACAGCCTACACACACATTCTTAAACAGTCACAGAAACACACGCTTACTCTTTCCTTTCTCTCCCTGACACACACGCATGCATAAACACACACACACACACATCATGGTTGGAAGGCTTTTTTGCGATGAAGGTGTGAAGGCCTGGAGCCGTGACATTCTGGCACACTGTGTTTACCCTGGCTGGTACTCCGACACTGAGCAGAACACACACGCGCGCACGCACACACTCCACAGAAGGACATCCCACAGATTGTAGGCCAAGGCCGCTTGAGGGGCCTCGCTATGTGTGCACGGCTATACGTGTGTGTTTGTTCCTACTTTTTAAATGTGTGTGACTGTCACTGGTTCTTATCTGGACAAAGCACAACCAGCAGCAGAGGGCTGCAGGGGGCATGTGGGCGAGAGGTGTGGGGGGAGGGGGGGAGAGAGGGCGAGTGGTTGAATGATATCCACACTTTCCCTTTTCTTCAGCTTCCCTCTCTCCCTCCCGGTGTCTTTATCAGATAGAAAAACATGTCTTCTCACCTCATCATCCGTTTCTTTTTTCCTTCTCTTCCCACGTGGTGCCGTCACCCAAATGTCCCGGCAGGTCTGTCTCCTCTTTCTGCCCACCGTCACCATCTACACATTTTATTCTTGTCCATCTATCCTTTTTCCACCATCCTTTTCCTCCACTTATCTTACCTTTTCATGCATAGTCCATCAACATGCACAACGTACTTGTTTGCTCTTCCTCTCTATTTATTATACAATTTATGTTCTCCCTCCGCTTCATTGCACATGTAGCTTGTAGCTAGTGAGTCTGCCTAATATGAAGAGAGCACGTGCATACGCCATGTCTCATACAAAATAAACAATGCTAGGACGAGGGAACAAATACATTAGGAAATGGGTGGAGGTGAGATGCAATATCCCACATGCTGCTTTCCACAAACAATGCAGTTCTTCCCGGGCTTTATTTGTTTCAGGAGAACAAACCAAAGACAGGCAGAGATGCTGTAATTGAGACCAGATGTAAACAGAGAGAAGGGAAGAAAAAAAAGACACGGGCAGGGAGGCGAGCGGGAACCTTGGCAGTAACAAGCGGCAGATTACATCCAGTGACGCCATTTATTTTCCAAATGCATGGTTGAAGGGAAAGGGAGGGGCGAGTGAAATGGAGGGAACATGGAGAGGAAGTGGAGGCGACAGGGTGATATAGCCACATGTTTTCTTTGCTAGATGGATTTTAGTCGGGCCGTGATCGTCCAGTGTTTAACCCTTGGTTTGGTCGCACTGCTCCTCGAGGTTCTGACGCCCCCCCCCCCCCCCCCCCCTTCCAAGAATCAATTTCAGTCTCAGGGAAATCGGAGTGGGATGTGTCAGGTGTGTTGGCAAACTCTCTTTACATCTCTCTAATTTGTTGAGAACAATGGCTTGGATTGAGAAAGTGTTTTTTGAGTAGGGCTAATTTGATGCAGCCCCTCAGTCACGCTCTACTCCTGCGTGTGTTGTTCTTCCCACACGATCATCCTGTTCGTATCGGGGAGAGAGTAAAAAGGCAGGAGAGACTTGGAATGTGTCCCCTGTGTGCACTCGGAGGCTAACACACACGCATGGTCCATCACATGTGCATGCAGATGTTTCATCTCTCCTTCTCTCTGTTGCTATTTTTAGCCTTACAGTCCCACCGCTTATCTTGCTTTTTTCTTCCTCTCTTCCAGCTCTTCCCGATGTTTTTTTAGAAGCTTTCACAAAATGTCCCTCACTTACTGCCGAAGCGTCCTCGCATCAATCCCTCGGCAACAGAAGGCAGGGAGGGTGGCTGGGAGACACTGGAGAGAGCAGCCTGTCATACCCTAAGAAGTATGCTTAGTAGACAACTACACAAGGACGGCAGAGTTATATTTATGGAAGAGGGTGGAGTTTAGCAAATGCAGCTTTAAGAGTTATGCAGATTTGAAGGACGCTGTCTTGGTTTAATTGGTTTAAAAGTGTTAATCCTAATGTGACATTGAGAACAAGTGAAGCAGTTGGAAGACACTGGAAAAGCGCAAGTGTAAGGTGCAATATCGCTGCTAGGTTATTCTCTCCTTGATATCATCCTATGCCACCCGGCAAGGCCCATGGATGCAGCGAGTATCGTTGCCAACATGCTGGCTGCAGCGATGAATACAAGATCCGCCTCATGAAGGGCTGACGCAAAGCAAAGACAAATACACTGAAATAAGGTGACTTGATGCAAAGAGGTTTGCTGACCCTGCACGAGATTGTGTGTCAGTGGAAGATCTCAATGGTTTAATTATTGAGGCTGTATTAAATCTTCATTCCCTGAACCCTCACATTCAACCCAGCTGATGGTGAACACAGATGACTATTGCATGTTCGCCATCAAGCCCTCGTGTGTGTCAGCGAGAGGAAGCAATAGATGCAGAGTCACTGAGAGAAAAGGCAGTCGGAGAGCAAAGAATAACACTGCAAAGTGAGCTGATGGGAAAAACTAACTCAAAGATGCGGGCCGAGCAGAGAAAGAGAGAGAGAGAAAGAGTGTGATTGAGAAACAGTGACCGCCTGCTGGGATGGAGAGGCATACAGAAAGAGAGTGGGGGGGGAAGTACCTGTAGCGTGCTGCGATGGCCAATCTCACAAGAGCAGCTAACTGCCTCCGTCATGTTGGGCTTTTCACCGTGCTGTTTTAGCAAAGTGGCCTGCAGTGATTTTGATTCCATTCTCCATTTTGCTGACACAATTGCCCTCCCATGGTAACCCAAGATGGTCAGTGACATACAAGCTTTGGAGACATGCAGATGGACCATGGTGGCAGTGGAGCGCTGGATGTCAGTGTATTATTATACAGTCTGATTTAAGATTCTGAAAAAGTGATATTTCCCCCACCAACATTCATTCATTCCTGTTCTTATGTTTGCCTTTTTGCCTCCTAGTGGCGAGCAGCATTGTTGCCGCGGACGACACACTGATGCTTGGGCAGTCATTTTCATTTTCTCGTGATTTAAAAAAAGTAAAAAGGAGAAAATGGCTTGAATTGTGTGTTTTCTCCTACAAATAAGTCTGGCAGTAATATATTTATTCACTGATATGGCCACTCATTTTGACGACGGCTATTTTTGGCTGCCAATTCATACATGCAGCCTCTTAAAGAGATTGTGTGTGATGTGTGAATGTAGCATTATGTTCTCAGCGCAGTGGGATAGATTGTGCACAGGTCAGGGAGAAACTGAAACGTCTGTGCTATTCTGTTTGTTTTCTCAGTGGCAAAACTCAGTGTGTTTCTGGCCTCTTCATCTGGTTTCCATTCTTCTCAAATGGCGAGTTGGATAGCGGTCTGCACACAATTTAAATTGTAAACTCAGTAAACCTTTCCACTCTTTAATTACCAACCATTAAACACTGGGGGGACAATTAAAAGATAAATTGCGTATGTATCGATAAAGGGAGTTGATTTTTTTTTAAAGCTGAATGTTAGTTTCAAACCTTGATGTGCATGTCCAATTCCTTTTGATAAGAAAAATGTACTTTTAGTGTATCTCCGTGCCGCAGAAATGCATTCAGAAAAAAAGAGCCAATAGTCAGCAGCAGACCGGAGAGCGAATCTACTTCTGAAATCAAGGTTCGTCTTTGAAAAGCTGAAAAGCACAAGGTTTGATCGCTGCTGACATATCTGGGTTAGAATGATAACAGGGTGCCAGGAGTCCCCCCCTCCCCCTCCTCCTCACCCACTCTATGGAAATCCAGGAGGAGAAAAGACGTTCTAAAAGACAATATTCACAGAGTCCTGCTTCTTATTGTTTTATAGCATGCTGTGGCACGTCTATGTCGAGGGGATAGGGTGTAGGTTTGGCAGCTTGCTTGTAAGTCAAGGATAAGGGATTAGGAGATGAAATCAGCATGTATGTGCCTGGGTGGTACATCAAAGCACAGAGGCTGAGTGTGTGCATGTAGGTAATTTATAAGAAGAACATACGGTAGATTCGGTTGAGCTCTGTGAGGCTTTCATAATCCGCACTGAATAACTTTCATGTCACACATTCCCCTGCATCTCTATTCAATGCAATCTCTCCTTTCTGTGCTTCCTCATTCCTATGCACTCGCTCACTTTTCTCATTTCCTCCTCATCTCTTTCTCTCTTCATCTCTTCCTCCCTGCATCACCATTCTGCTTGGAAACGAAGGACGTGGGCGGACAATCTCACAGTCCCTTTCAAGGTTCAAAGTCCCTTTTCTTCCCTCGCTCCTGCACTGTTCTACATGTTGCTGCCTTATTAAGTTGTTCCACTCTCACTCTCTCTCTCCCCCAGCCCCCCCCCCCCCCCCCCACACCCCACACCCCCTACAGAAAGTGTCTGGTTGGCCACAGAACATATTTTTGGTTTCTGCCAGCTAATGAGCCTGCCTTACATTTGCGGGCACACACTCTTTGGTCACACATGTACATGCCTCCATGTATGCAACACATCCTTATTATATTATATTATATTAAGATTTGTTAATCATATAGAGATGTATGCTATATATCTTGTGGATGTTAACCTACATTTTAAATAGACACACCTACACACACCTACACACACACTGGTACGAGTCCTAATGAGATACATACACACACACACACACACACACACACATATGTAGTACAAAGACACACGCCCACGCACATACTTACTGCACAAACACGTGGCTGCAGGCCAGCTGGTACATGGCAGAGGAGCTTATGTGATCCTAGCTTTGACATTATAATGCAAGACATGCCATGACCTTACAGTATATTACCCTTCTCGTATTAATTAAGGAATGATTTGGAAGCAGTCGTCCATATGGTTTAAAATGTAAGAACAATGGAAATATACATATTGTGTAATTCTATACAATATATGCTTCTTTCTCAAAAGATTACTCTCATCCACCAATCATATGCGTTGTTAAAATAATCGCACGGATAACAAAAAAAAGGAAAATACATAAGCTAAAATACAGGTCATGTTCGTGAACTTGGCATAAACACATTTGCATTTATCTTTGAAGTATTTTACAATAGACTGTGTGCCAGCCAGATAAACACCAGACCACCGATGTGTGGGAACTTCTTTGTTTGTCAAATATTTAGTAGCATTTGAACTTTTTTTCAATTATTTCCCCACACTGTTTGTACTATTCTCACCACACTGTTAGACTTTAGTTTTTCTTCCCGCTTTCTTCTCTGTAGTTCGTGACTATTTACAATTGATATCCATAAGGACAAACTAATGGCTCGTAGAAGAAGAAAAACCTCCTCCTTTGGTTTGCGTGTTTGTTTTATCAAGACTAGAAAGAAGCACAATTCTGCTGCAAGAAGAGTTTGAGTGATTGAATTTTAAATGAAATCATATTGGTTGCCTATAAGGGTATCTGAGTTCACTAAAAGGCATTACATAGGGCAGAGGCCTCATTCCCATTGGATTTTTAAACGGCTAAAACGAATGACACACCACACCATGTGTGTTGCTTTGGATAAAAGGATCCACCCAGTGCCATATATTGTAATATAATATTAATGTGGATTGTAACGGTTTACCTTTAGTTCAAGGTTACAGGCGGCTCTTTGGTTTCCGACATATGTCACATGGCCTGAAAGGGGGGGGGGGGGGGGGACATGTCGACAGGCGGTGGGGGAACATTCAAAACGCTTCATATACCCCCTTGTCAGGAGCCTATGAAATACACACACACACACACACACACTGACTGTCCCTCTTATGTGTACCAGTGTGCCCCCCCCCCCCCCCCCCCGCTCCTCTGTGGCCACCCATGCCATCTCATCTCTCCCGTGGGCTCCCCATATCGCTTTACTTCATTATTTAGCGTGTTATTTTTTCTCCTCCCTGATCTATAGTCCCCACATCACAGAGGCAGCTAATTAATTATGGATGGAATTGAAGGGGGGGGGGGGGTGTTCGAGGGAGATTGGGGGTTTAAAAAAAACGACCAGACACCCGCCTCATTACATATGCGCAGTGTTTTTGGAGCTTTATTAATTTATATCTTGTCAGGCTACACCAAAGCCTTCAGAACTCTTTTGGCTTTTTAATACATTTATTTATTTATATATCATCCCGCTATCGCTGTTGTCTTCCTCCTCCCAGCCCTCGCTCTCCCCCGCCCAACTCAATCTACAGTAGGTCTTGATTCTAATCTCTCACCTTCTACATGTCTACACACACACACACACACACACACACACACACACACGCACACCAACCTTCTGACTGTCTCATTATCAGTGCTTGGCGAATGTTAAAAGCCAAAAGTGCTGTACATATAATAAAAATAGCCTACAGTAGAGACACTTTACAGCAAATACAACAACACAGATTGTTCAGAATATCCTTAGACCCTCACATCGTACACGGAAAAACTTCCAGAGAAAACCCACAGTTTAAGGGGAACAAATGTGAGAACCCTCAGGGAGAGCAACAGAGGAGGGATCCCTCTCCCAGGACGGACAGACGTGCAATAGATGCCGTGTGGAAATCGAAGAGATAATACATTTTACAGCATATAGACCGAATGTATGTGTCTGTAATAAGAAGATGAATCCACGAGGATGTCAGCTACAATCCTGTGGAAGCCATCGGGGAAGCAGCATGACGAGACCCAAGGCAGGACCGCACTTGTGAGAAGAAATTATCTTATCCGCCCGCTTGTATTATAAATTTGTTTCCTATAATTTTTTCCCATTTGCCGTGGGATGAGGTGGTGCGGTAGCGGTACACATCAGCGTGCATTGAAAATGAAAGGAGAAATATTTCAGAACGGGCTTGACCTAAAATGACAGCTGCTCTGCTTTGAGAAATCTCATGGCAACGTTCAATCACAACTGGCATCTGGGTGTTGGCAGTGAAATGTCACAAAATATAGGTCAAGCATTGTACCAATACTTTTGTTAGGAATAATGTTTTTCAGCTCTAGATAATATTTTATCTTATTTTGTATTCAGAACATTTTGGTTAAAATATACATCTTAATTGTATTCTACATTATTATAAATGCCTTAACTGTTAACAAATGGGAACAGCGGAACCAGCCTTAGGCAGCAAAGCTAACAGCGGCCTTTAAGGGAAAACAGAGAGAGGTACGGAAATCCCTCTGGGTATTTGGCTTCGAGCAGAGGTTGGAGACTTGGGCTTCTGCCATTAAAAACACACAATTGGTTACATATAGACTCATTCACATACTCAAAGACACAGACACAAACACTCACTTTTACAGTCCAATCTAATCAGGGTGTAAGAGCTCAGAAACAAAGAATTTAATATTTGGCAAAAGCAGCTTCTTTCTGCAACAGTATTCTGTTGGTGTTAAACATGAAGATGTCAGAATTCAAACATGTTCAGTGATCGATATCTCAAAACAGAGCAGATGTTTTCTTGCCGTGTTCTGGTGCGGGGAAACCATCTGTGGCGTGCATTCCTTCACGCTTCATTTCCACCTCGCACACATGTAACTTTACGATAAAAGGATCTGTGTGGTTACAGTAGACAAAGTGAACCATATAATGAAGCCGGCTGTTGCTCTGTGCAGAAAAGATGTGCTCTGTTGCATCGTGTGTAGATAAAAGTGTAAATCACATTGTATCGTCGAACCTAAGCATCACATACACACAAATAAAAAGACACGTATTTTTCTTTACACACACATCATACACACTCCTCTCTAAGAATCCCCTCATGGTCCTCCTGAAGTGTCACATCTGGCCCAGAAAAACCACAGCATCCGTCTTCACAGATGAATTGAAAGCTGAGAAGTCAGGGGGAACAAATAGAAAAAGGGTCTCTTCCAGCTTCAAACGAATCCCCCCGGTGAAATATTGTTTCAATGTACGCTGTACTTTGTAGCCCTAATGCCGGCTTTGAACTGTTTTGGCACCTGTCACAAATACTGATGAAATAGTTTCCCTCTCCAGAGCGCCATTTCCTTTATCTTTCTCGCATTTCCTCAAAATCCTCTTCTTCCTCCATCTCTTTCCCAGAAGCCCTTTCCGCTCTGTCTGGTACGCAGTGTGATCTCGTATTTGGAGCTTCGTACGGTTGCACTTCTGAACTTTTGCAACATTTCCTCTATGAACTATCCAAACTTTAATTCACTTGCTTCTGGCTTTTGGCGTCATTATAGTCAGACTTTAAATTCTTTAATGTAAAGTTCGGATTCAATGTAGGACGAGGCAGGGTTACTTTTTTAACACGTTTCTTATATACTTCCTAGACGATCTGTTTTCTGCTTCATGGTATGGCAACCTCAAAGGACTTGAACCAACGTATACCATATGTGCATCCACCTTAAGATGACAATAGGACTGCATGAAGTAAAGGGAGACTGACAAAGGAAGCAACAATCAGACAGCTGAGTCAACACAAAGTCAATATGCAGATGAATTGAATAAAACCGCTTTGCCAATGGCTACGCTAACTTCTGACACACTGGCATCTACAAGTTAGCTTAAGCAGCCCAATGCTGAAACCTTACTGTTTTTACTCATGGAACCTTTGACGATGCAAGCCTACAGCTCTTTTTTTTCACTGAGGACGGACTTCAAAAACTACAAGTGAAAATCAATCTCCACTTTATTCACAGTCTCTTTCTCTCTCTACATCGCCGGTCCACTCCATCAGTTTTCAAGCGTCGTCTGAGGCTCCAGGCTGTTAATTATATAGGATGTTGTCAGGGGCTTTGGGTATGTTTTTGACTGTAGGACGGATGTAGTTGATGTGTAAAGAGACAGAAAAGGTGCTGAGGGATCCAGGCCATCTTCTTAAATGTCTTTCTTCATACTTGGTTGTTCTATTTCTCCGTCTTTTGTACTTTCTTTAAACCTTTCCTTTTTATTTTGACTTTCCTACAGCCATCTGACATCCCTCTGTTTCTCTTTTTCTCTGTTCTGAATTAAATTGGCCTTCTCTGGTTTTCCTTTCTTTAAAAATCCTTTTCACATCCGTTCTCTCAGTCTACTCCCTTCATTTCCTCCTCTCTCCAACTATCCCTTATTTCCCCCTCCTTCCTCTCTACATACTCCACCTCCCTCCATTATATTGAACAGCCCCCGCACCCACCTTTCTCCTAGTTGATTATACATCAGGTCTTCTGTAGCCCGCTTCTTCCTCCTTTAGTATTCCCCTTTCTCATTATGTCGTATGCATGTGTTTGTGTGTGATCAGACACACAAGGCCAAGGCTAAGCAGCCTAATGAACAAACTCCGGCATTGTGTTCGGGCCCCGGGGACGCGCTGTAGCTTCTAATGTACAACAGCTCAGAGGGGAAAGAAAAACGCACTGACAGGGAGCCAGCTATCTGCTTAGAGGAAAATGTCCAACAATAAGCCAAGCAGAGGGTGTGCAGGGAATATTGGACAAGAATCTGGTCGATGTTTCCTTATCCCAAGCGTTTCTGACTTGTCAACCTTGTCGTCCTATCCTGCGAATGGATGGGACAACACTGTCAATATCAGGCTCTTCTTCAGTCTTAATATGTTACATTCGTTTAAGTATGGTTTCAAAGGGGATATAATTGCTTTTTCAGTGCTTGTGCACATGTATTTGGTTTCTGGAGTGCCTACTAACCCACAAACTGAAATAAAACATCATAATGAGATGTTTGTGAGCTGCTTTGGTCCGGAAACATGGGAATTAACCAGCCATTCAGGTTTGGCTCCTTTCTATGTCACTTCGCCCCAACTCAGTATGTCCACACATGGCTTGAGAGCTATCTTTGCAAAGGTGCACTATATTTTTCCTGCAAGGCAATCAAAGCAGACTGTACTTTTTTAGGTGCGGGGCTCTGAAAACACGTTTTTTTTTTTAAGCATTCAAGCTTGACTAAATATGTTCTATTAGGAAACCCAAAATGCAAGTCTGATCCTCAAAATGAACCAAATATGTCCCATTTGAAGACTGCTAAAATGTGTATTTTGGATAAAAGAATCGGTCCGAATCATGTCAACATTCAAGGCCCTTTTCCTAGGACTACATGAAAGGAAGTTGGCATGCTCTGCCTGCCACGTGTCTCTTATTATACGAATCCCTTAACGGTGTCTCTAGGTTGTAAAATATGTGATTTGTCAGCAGCGATCTGGTTTGTTATCCTTTTGGCTCCAACAGTACGTCACAGGGTGGGTGTAGGTCCACCCAAGCTTTAACTCATATTGTATAAGAACTGTCACCCGCCCTCCTGCTCTTTTTCCATCTCTCTTTTTCTCCCTCCTTCTCAGTGTTAACGAGATCTACATCGCTGCCAAATCATGGCATGAACACACTGTAATGACTTCATTTCTTCCAGCACATGAACACATGCATATAAGAAACGTTATATACTGAGTGGACTGCCCTGTCTCATTCTGCCCCACTAAAGTTGAACGTGTGCAAGCATAGAGGCACATTAACCCAACTGTATATACATAAACGTATTTTTCCATATGTCTCTATGCAAGGACTCGCACAGTCCAGTGGTGTGAGCCGGTGGATGGGCTGAGTCCAGATGATCCAAGCAAGAATCTTAACAGCTCTGGACAATATCACTGATGCGCACCATGAGCTCATTACTCCCCTCCACACATAATTAATACCAGCCCATCTTCCTGCCATAACAATGCAGCACTGTTATGATGCAAATAGTTTTATAGGGTAGATAATCTTTGTTTGAAAAGCTCTGTTGCTTGTGTGTTGTCGTACAGAATTGCTATCTGGTGCAAGGCCAGTGGGAGCATTGCACAAGCCCGTAAAACATGTGCGTCGCAGCTCTTTAGGCTGACTCTTTTGTGGCAAATCTGGCCTGAAGTCAAATATGTAACCCACGGATTGCGCGCCTTGTTTTTTACAACAACTGATTTATTTCATCAAGCCCCTGTCTAATCTTACTCGCCTTGTTTGCTTGCTTTTCTGACTGTATTGGACAATCTCTTACTAACATAACTGATTCCTGAGAGAAAGAAAAACACTAAAGCATCTTCTTATTTCTGTTGTTTCTGCAGGACTGCCCTCAGATCCTTCCCTCAACGCAGATCTACATCCCTGTGGGGGTGACCAAGCCCATCACGTTAGCCGCCAAGAACCTGCCCCAGCCCCAGTCGGGACAGAGGAACTACGAGTGTGTCTTCCACATCCAGGGGGTGATGCACAGTGTGCCCGCCCTGCGCTTCAACAGCACCTCCATCCAGTGCCAGAAAACAGCGGTGAGTAAGGAAGGAAGGAAGGAAGATAGGAAACATGGGTAATCTGGTTGTGTGAATGGATGCCATTAAAGCCCTGGCAATGGTAGTGAACACAGCATGGGATGGTGGTCGTGTCATTATAGGAACAAAAGAGGGAAGCCAAAATGGATGGTGTTGTTTACGAAGATAATTTGGTTGCTGCTGATGGATTCCGGGAGAGAAAGGCACACAGTTGGATAAGGATATTTTTGATGGATGCCATTTTGTTTTGCACACTGTTAAAATAAAAGCAGATGTCATTCATGGTTTTGACGGGAGATATTGGCGACAAGACTAGATCCGGAGTGAGACTCTGAAATGTGTACAAGCTAAAAGCGTTTAGCACTATTACTCTTCACCTAATCAATTCAACTACGTAACTAAATCCTGATCGCAGTAAGGACATTGACTCGGTCAGAGTTTAAGTAATGGCCTCCTACGTCTAATGACCACTTTGGATACTAACATGCTCATTGTACTGATAGATCGCCCTGCGCCACTTGGACCCTGGCTTGGTCTCAATCTAGATAAATGACCCACTGCTGATCTTCCCTAGTTGAACGGATAGTTGGCAAATAGATATTGACGGCAACTTCACAGAGACATAATTTGAATCGAGGCACACTTAAGATAAGCCTATATTGTGGGGAGATGTTTCCATTTGGTCTGTATGCATTGGTTCAAATCATGACAGATAATTACTGTTCAGACAATGCATCATTTAAATCATTTATATCGAGTGTGAAGCTGCAGTGGTCAGCCATCAAAGAGTTGCTCTGAGCTTCTATCATTTTAATGTGTTTGCGGCTGTGGCTGGTAGGGATTGGTGAGCTGGATTAAAGTGTTCTCGAGGACGTTTTTTCACAAGTTTTTTAATAGGATTTTGGAGTGTGTGTGTGTGTAGAGGATTTACAGGTATGCAGGTCCATGCCTGTTCTGTGTGTTGAAATATGGTGGTGTATATGTGTGTGTGTGGTTTTGAGACTTCAAACTCGCGTGACCGATAAGAGGTAGCTCGAGTTGCGCTTCACTGAGGCTGAAAATGTGAAGAGGAAGTCTGTCTCTGAACTTAGTTGGGAGCAGATTGATCATGTTTACACCTCCACTCTATACCTCTTCCTCTCCTTTCCTCTCTCTGCCTCTAGAGCTCATCTTTCTCTCTGCCCCCCCCCCCTCTGTCTGTCGTGTCATACTTTCTTCTTCTGCTATTCCCTCCTTTTAGTGTATGGGAGATACACTAATTTCTCCTGCTTGCCTCTTCCCTGTCCATTTTTTCCACATATAATGCAATGTACCAAAGCTGACATGAGATGAGCACGGCTGCTGTTCATTTTTGCTTTAGTTCAGGGTGTTGACGGATTAAAATAAAGCAGAAACATCTACAATTCTAATAAGCTGTAGCACACACACTCTCTATATGGTACATCATGTCAAAACAGCCACACGTGTATGTAGTCATATAGATATTTGCAGACACCATTATTTACCAGTCTCTGTTTAGCTGTATAGCCGAGTAGCTGCTGTGACAGCTAGCGCAGCATTTGATTCTGTCCGTATCGACTGGCTATCTTCGGGTGCTGGCACGCGCTAGCAAGTTGTTTGTGAGGCAGGGCTAATTAGCTAGCGATAGGGTTGTCTCTCCGCAGAGATGTCTGTTTATTGACTGTTTATTGTAGCTGCAAGACCAACCCCAGCCAAAAAGCTGAATTTCTCCATTTGATGTCCACAAAGCAGACATGCTAGCAGCAATTAGCCTGGGGCTGTCAGTGCTTAGCCCTTGTTAGAAATTAGCCATGCCAATTTGACAGCGCGCTCAGATATCGATGCAGGCGTGCAAAGAGCATACATGAGGCAGTAGTTAGATTCAGTAGATAAAAAAGGTACCAGCTGCATGAACTTGCCATTAAGGCACCATTCATCCAGCCTAAGCTTATGAGTGTAATTATGTGTCATGAATTATTAGGATGTGACTCCTATTATAGATCTGAAAGCAATATTTCAAAAGAATGAGGCTCTTAAATATTAGTTTATCCATTTATAGACCTTCATATCTATACTTTCCATGCGCTCTGCTCCATGTTTGTTCCTTCTTTGACAGTGTTCAGCACCAACTCGATGAATCATGTATGACTCTGCAGTAGAAATAGACTTCATCTGTTATGCTGCGTACACACTGCTACCTCGGTTTGTAGGCACACAGCTACAGGGATGGTGGTTAATCAGTGTCTGTGCGTGTGTGCACATGCGAATCCCTCGATGTGCCGTAGGCTATGGATCCCAGGATAGCTGTGCATGTGTTTGTTGGGCTGTGCAGTTTCATTATACCACTGCATGAACACTGTTGAGGAGGTGGTGGCCAATCAATGTGATAAAGACAGGGTGGCTAATCCACAGTTTAGCCCCGTGTTTGAGATACACACACGTGTTTAGCACTGTGTCAAACTGACATACACTCACTCGCTTGTTACAGGAAAGACGAGGACAAGGGCAGAGACAAAGAGCATTGAAGATAATTTATATGAAGTAATAACGAAGAAAGAAAGACGGGAAAGAAAACCTTGAGGTGGAGAGGACATAGAAAAGGATAGAGGCAGAGGAATAAAGGAAAGAAAGATAGGTAAACAACCACAGGAAGAGACGCAATACTATAAAGTGTTAACGGCAAGAAATGGAGATGAGAGCAGGCCAGATGGACTTGGGAAAATGGAATGTAGGTGCGATGAATGGAGAAAAGTGAAAAGGAGAGTGATATTGGAGCGAACGGAGGGGGGGAAGAAAGGATGAGAGCATTAAGGGAGAGAATCAGCTCAAAAGTCTCCCCTGAGGCCTCAACCACTTCTCCTCTCTTTCATACAATATCATCACACTTTCTAAAAGAAGATGACTATCCACAGGACATTCAGCAGATCCAACGTCGGATCATGTTTAAACTTTCCCGTTCTTTATTCCATCCAGTGACCGTAAAAACTCAATATTCTTACATAGTATCGCCTAACAGGAGGCTGTCAATACGCTACTGTATATGTGACACACATGATATGAGGTAACATGTAACATCAGCTCCATACTAACCTTGTTTGGTATTGACTTTCCATATATGCTTATGGGGGGGAGGATATTGATGCTAAAGTATTTCTGTATAAGGTTACTGTACATACTAACTGATCCCAAAGGGGAAAGAGGAAGCGTATCACAAGACATGAGAAAGAATACACTATTAAGGAAAGGATGATTTTTCTCCAAGCGGAGACATGAAACAAATAGGCTCCACAAACTAATATCCAATGTGTGGAGACTTTGAAGAATCATGCATTTTAGGGGTGAGGCTTTTTAATTGGCTATGATATAGCGGTTTTGAACTTTCACAAAGTTTATATGGTGAAAAATATGGTTTGCTCACACACTTTCCCTTTCTCACTCCCAAAGGTGGTTCCTGAGCCAAACATAATTCAACACATTTGCAACCTGTGAAAGTTGATGAAGCGGCAGATTGTCCAATGTCCTATAGCAAGTTATTTGGAGAAGAGAAGCTGATCATTTAAAAAAAAAAAATAAAAAAAAAAGAGACCTCTCCATATGTTTTAGTGCCAAACAAGCCCACATTACCACTGACACATACGGAGCCATCCGCCAGGCCTTATGGTAGCAGTTAACTCCGGTCAGCAGCAACCAAAACAACAAGCTGCTGTCTGCGTTGGTCCTTTCCGCTTTTCTGACCTGAGTAGGGCAGCTTCCTGGTGGGTGTGGGCCAATCAGAGGCTGAGGTGAGAGTGCAAAGGCCAAGAAGATGCGGAGCTGTGGGCTGGGAAGTTGAGCTCAGAGCGCCGGGGTGGCCATGGGAGTAAACAAACACATGTACACACACAATGCCTGCACACACACACACACACACACACACACACACACACGGCCACACTCTGAGGTCAGGGAGGCTGACGGAGCGCAGCTGGGCGTCGTGTGAAGGCCGAGGTTGAAAGAAGAGAATTGATGCTGTTTGAGACTCTTTCTTTCTGTTCCTTTATCCCTCCCTGTTCCTATAGCATGTTGCACTTTGGTGTCTCCATTGTCCTCCTCTCCTCTTTATCCCTCTTTCTTGTTCCGTCCCTGGAGGGCAGGAATGAGAGGACAGATAATATCTGCACGGGCCTTACACCATTACCTTCCGTCTGATAAAGTGCTCGGCCACTCCATCACCCTCTTTCTCTCACTCCTGCACCGCGGAGAATAGAAAAGCAGACACAGACGCAGGAGGAGAAAATCTAGTTTGGGATACGGTGTGTGTGTGTGTGTGTGTGTGTGTTATCCTTCTGTGTGCGGGAAGAGCAGCTGTTTGTTAAAGGAGGAATGGGAAGTATCAGGGGTCCTGATGGCATCCAATTAAGGCAGATAAAATGATGATGAATTGCAGGCGGACAACACACACACACAGACACACACATACACACACACACACACACACACACACACACACACACACACACAGGAAGACAGCAGAAGGGGATACAGATTTGGAGGAGAAACAGAGAACAGGATAAGGAAGGAAAGTATAAGAAAGGCAAGGAAGTTTGGAGAAAAGACGGGGGGGGGGGGTGGTGTGTGTGTGTGTGCAGTGCAGATTCAAAACTTCTCTGACTCTTCTAAAGACTTTCTAGAGTTTATGGGGTTCGTTAAAGATGTAACTGACTGTAAAAACGTAAACATGTAAATTATACAGAAAGAGAATTGTCATTTTGAATACACACTCTTACATTCACACATGCACATAGTTCCAACGGTGGCAGAGACAAGGCTAACGAGGGCCTCGGCGCTGGCCAGTGGAGGGGAGGCGCAGCGGAGCATGGTACAGCCCGGTCTGGCATGGCACGGCACAGCTTAATGAGATATAAACACTGGACCTGCCACCGCAGTCCGCCACAGCACACACTGACACTGTTTTAATTGGCTTGCTGTGTGTGTGTGTGTGTGTGTGTGTGTGTGTGTGTGTGTGTGTGTGTGTGTGTGTGTGTGTGTGTGTGTGTGTGTGTGTGTGTGTGTGTGTGTGTGTGTGTGTGTGTGTGTGTGTGTGTGTGTGTGTGTGTGTGTGTGTGTGTGTGTGTGTGTGTGTGTGTGTGTGTGTGTGTGTGTGTGTGTGTGTGTGTGTGTGGTGTGTGTGTGTGTGTGTGTGTGTGTGTGTGTGTGTGTGTGTGTGTGTGTGTGTGTGTGTGTGTGTGTGTGTGTGTGTTAAAATGCATGGGACTTTCCTTTAAAGTGCTGCTGATTGAGGATCGTTTGTTTTTCCATGCCTTCGGTCCCAGATCATGGAACACCTCATACCGGACTGACCTCATTTAGATTAAGATTACAGGCACTACTTTGCTTTTATGATTGCCTTATGAGAAATTGTGATTTCCTTTGTGTTTTGTGCATACTCAAATAAATGTACACATTTACTCGACAGTCTGTTCCCGTTTACACTGAACGCTCTTCTATCCATAGTCCTATGAGGCCGCTAATTAGTCAGGAGGAAGTAAGAGAAGGCTCTTCCCTGTCCTCATGTTCCTCCCATGCATTGCTTCGTTCTCCACCATCAGCCCCTCCGTCTCTCCCAGTTATTACCTGTCTCCATCTTTACCTCCTCCACCACCTCCTTCCTCTTCATCTCCGTCCCGCCATTGGCTCGCTGCCTCTCCTCCCCTCTGACAGGTGAAGAGCCCTACTCCCACGCTCCTGTCCTGGATAAATAAGAATTAATTGCTGCTCAGCTATCAGCATATGCCAGCTTCTCCACCTGACTTTCGTCATTTATTTCTCATCTGTGTCTCCCTCCTTGTATCCACGCAATCTGTAACCTTTACGCTAAATCTTCCCTCTCTTAAAACAGTGCTCCACCCTTCAAAGTGTGTGTGATGGATTGATGAGAGGGGCAAGCTTCAAAAGTGATTGTTAAACAAGAGTCTCTTTTGCTATTAACCTGATGAGAAATAAGAAGCTGTTCGAAGCAGAGGAAAGACCTGTGTTGGCCCATTAGCCCCAGTCTGTTAGCATGATAACCTGCTGTACATGTCTAGTGTGCTACCACAGAGTTGATTCATATCCTCAATGATTTATGATATATAATATTCCATAAGAGCCCTAACAATTGGTGTTGTAGTAATTGGATGAAAGAATTATGTTTTATTGGTTTATTTATTGCCCGTAACAAATTGATGTGTAAAGACTGAAACATTGATCTGCAGTAACAGTAGCTTTATGAAAAGCAAATTCAGTTTAGCAAAGACTTAAATAAAGGTGCTAGAAGTCAGCGTAAATAGTACTACTGGTATCCCTTTTTCATATGACTTCAACTTGACAGAAACTTAATAAAGGATATTAATCGGGGAGTAATACAAATAATTGTGATGGAAAGATCTTTCGACAATAGTCCGGCACACAAAATGTGATGTTTAATACATTTTAGTAGTGGCAAAATATCTTTGTTTGTAATACTGGCTTCTGTCGCATAAGCAGCAAGAGCCACTGTTGCCAGTAGTGACGGCAGATACAAAAACCTCCCAAAGGACCCAAGCCTGGGGAAAGTGTGCACATTTTTTTAATCTAATTTTTCATTAGTAGCTTAATCAGTGACAATCCTTTTATTAAACCACTTGTTTAAAAGTGCTTCTTAGAGCAGGCCACTACGATTGTTGCAGATTTGCAGTTATGTGTAAGTTAATAGATGTAGGTCCTCTGGGGCTTGCAACAAAAAGCAGTTGTGTGACAGAACGGTTGAATTTGTGAGGGGAAAACGGCCACCAGAAGAATGGCATGAGTTGACGGATGGGAAAAAGGGCGAGGATATTAAAAAATATTGACGTTTCTGCAAACGACCAAAAATCAAGCTATTGTCCAGGGAGAAGTCTAGTAAGCTTACACTAGCTTAATGCGTGGGCTGGAAAAACAGGAAACACTGGCGATGGCAGCATTATTTTTTTCCTCAAGCCAGCAGTTTCCCCACTCTCTCTTCTTTCCATCAATGAAGAAAGATGTGTGCGAGCGGATATGCACGCACGCACGCCACGCATGTGTGTGTGTGTGTGTGTGTGTGTGCGTCCAAGAGATAAGCTGGGTAACTGGGTCCGGCCATATCCTCCAATCCTGTTAGCAATAGCGATTAGCACTGGCTAACAGGCCCCTATTATGAGCGGCGGCTGATTCCACGCCGCCTGACCCCACACATACCGTAAATACGCACATACACACTCACTAAGCTATAGGAAGGATTACCACTTGATCCTTGATTAGGAAGCCGTATCTGCCTGGAAGTTGTGTGTTAAAGGGAACTGTTGTGTATCTATACATGTACACACACTGTTTGCTGTAGATTGGCTAAACACATTTAATATGGGCCATCATTCACTCTTGTCCACTTTTGCACCATTCCAATGTGACTTTTGTGATTTTAAATCTGGAATTCTCTAGATCGATATTTGTGTTTTGTCAGGTGACTATTTCCGACAACTGGCATTGTAACCTTGAGAAAGCTTTATGGAGAAAGGAACGAGGAAGAGGGTAACTTATCCTGTCCCAGGTATGGGCTTGCCCTGGGCTGTTCTCGTATTTTTAGCTGTCCAGCTTGCACACTCTTTCAAAATGACTAATTATCAGGCCATGACCCTCACAGAAGGTACTCGATGTTACTCCACACATGCGTTCCTTCACCCCTCCCTCTCCATCCATCTATCCCGACCTCCTTTTCTTCAGCTTTCAGAGACAACGGTCTGGCCAGCTGGCATCTGTAGTTTTAACTCTCAATTTTTTGTTTAACTTTACATATATGTCTCTTTCTCTCTTTTTGTAATAATTTTTTGAAACCAAATAAGAATGCTTATCACTAGCAAACCTTACTTTTGTCTTTCCTCTTCAATCTCTTTAATGCCTTGCACGTTCCCTTGGAGTCAAAGGCTGTAGACAAAGAGCGTTACCATCATTGGATACAATTTGAAATATTGGGATTACATGGCTGAATATAAAACATCGTGATTTGTGTGGCTCTATTCATGTTTTCTCCTTCCTTTACACATGCAAATTGTGACCTTTTAGGGAGTAACCTGCTTAATGTTGGCATTTTCATATTGGAATCTGCTGTGCAGTTAATAAACCATGTAAGCCGGTGCATGTGTGTATTCCCTGAACTGCGCAATGTGCAACAATGCTGGTTCAGTATGAAAGTTTAATAAGCCTTTGGTGCAAGGAGACAAGAGGAGCTTTGGATCATCACCTAACCTTTCCTTTGGCTCAGTCCTCACCCTGTACTGCCCATTAAACACACACACGCCTCTCCCTAACTAAATATTCATGTTGTTGTTGAGTGAAGGAGGTACATACCCAAGCAGATCCCAGACCCCCCTCTCCACCTACACCCCCTTTGAGGATGGATGTGCAAACAAAGAAACATACCTGTAACATGCATTTTTTTTTTTTTAAAGACAGAGGGCAGGCAGTGTTGTTTTAGCTGTCGGCACCTCCAAACCTCCAGCGGACGTGTGGTGCAGAACGTGTCAGGGTGTAAAGCAGGGGTTAAGAGGTCCTCACACATCCATCATCTATTTCTCTATCAGTGGAATTGGCCCCTCATGTAATCCAGAGGGGGATCAAGCCAATGTTATGATTGGTTGGTCATCACAGAAGCTGGGATAGAAGTGGAAGAAAGCTTGACCCCGTGTCTTTTGCTGTAGCCGGTGTTAGGTCCTGAGAGGATATAACGGAGCACCAAGGAAAGTTACAATTGCTGAGAAAGAGTGATGGATACAATAGAAAAGCACATATTTGGCTGTGTATTAGATACAGAAAATCCACATTAAGCTCCTGCTGTCTGACATAATAGATATCTTTTAAATGATGAATAGACTTTCCCTCTGTTTCTGGGATCTGAAAATGGGGAGTTTGAGTCGAGATGATTGGAAGTTAGTCAGCTTCTTGAAAAAACAACAAACCTATTCAATGCTGTCCCTGCACACACTTAAAAAAACAAATGTTTTGCCAAATAGCCAAACCTTACCAAAACCATTCCACCTGAGGAACGTTCCGCTCTGGTTTCAGCTGAGAATGTCCAACCTTGTCTGAGCTGGCATAGCTTGGATTCTGTCGTTCTGGCCAACTCAAACAAACTGCCTTTTTACTTAACGAGCAGTCACTGGATTCAATGTTCATGCAAAAGATATCATGATGAACCTTCATTTCTGCTGCTACTGCTGCTGTTTGGGCTTTTGACTACTTCAACTGTAAGCCACTGTGCATGTTCTGTGTATGAATTTGATCTAAGAGCAAAGCAAGCGTAGTTTCTACTTTCAAACGCCTTCATTGGCTTAAACGATAGTCAAATGTAAATCTTCCCGTAGCTTGATAACGCCCATCTTTGTATTGCTGTCTCTCAGTGTCTTGCCTACCTTACCATCTTTATTCCCCCTGCCTCTCTGGCCTTTCAGTCTCTGTTCTATCCTATCCGTCTCATCTGTTTTTTCTAATCTCACTCTCCCTCTTTATCACTTTCTTGCTTCTTTTCCTTTTCTCTCTCTACTTACACATGTTCCCAGTGCAGTGTCCCTGTGTGGATCCTCTTCCTTTCCTTCTCCCTCATTGTCTCGCGTGCATATACAGTACACCCTTAGACACGCTCACATGTTCTCTCCATCTCCACCCGGTGAGGAAATGCTCTTGTTCCCAGGCAGACTGGGTGGTCTCATGGGGAAGAAGGACAGATTGAAGAAGTTCATAAGCTCGGACTTCAGTGGAGAGAAATAATAGCTGACATCAAAAACACGTGTTGTTGTGTGAGCGTCTTATCTTCCCGCGCTTTCATGTGCTTTTTATTCATCATATTTTATTTCCTGTTTAGACTGCAATCCGTCTTTGATGCATTCGCTGGCATCCGTTTCTTGGAAACTGTCCTGTGTGCAGAATGCATATTTATCGTGTGATGTTGTGCACATGTGCTGTTTTTCTGGACATGTTTGGAATATGTGATAACGGAATCTGCTCCATATTTCCTTGTTTGGCTGTGAGCGTTCCGGGGGATGGAGGTAGGGGAGAGAAAGTCCGACTGAGATTGATGGGGGAGGAGGTTTGCAAACAGGTAGAGGGAAAGAATAATGAGAGTAAGAGGAAAAGAGGAAAAGGAGGGGTTGGAAAGGAGTATCGCGCGAGAGGGTGAGGCAGAGCAATGTGTGGAAAGACCAAGGCAGACATGTCAGGGAACAAATTGAAAATGCCAATTTCACTTTAGCCCCCACCAGCTCAGGCACTTACAGGCCAGCCCGGCCTCTTATTCCATGTGTAAATGAATGGTGTCCACAGAATAACACACAATCACCTCTCTCTATCCATCTTGCCCTCGCTATTTCTCCTTCACCCTCACTGCAGTGCTATCCTCTCTCCACCTCTTGTTCCTACTCACTTCCTTCCTCCTTCTTTTCACCCTCCTTTTGTAAATGTCAGCTCACACTCCAATTGTCCCCTGCTCACTCCACCTCTGTCTTTCCAACCCATCACCCATTCCAAACATCTTCTTTACTATAGATAATATTTACAGTAACTTTCTTTGTGCGTTATATTTGTTTGATATTCTGCAGGCCAGCTCTCAGGTGAAGTTACTCGGGGGGTACAATCTCTTCAAAAGTGCATGGCTACTAAATAAATCAGAGCACAGAATTGTGACTGAAAAATCCGAAAGAAAGTAATTTCCCCAAAAAAAAAAATCCTAAAAGCAGATAACTAGTTTTGAGATACACGGAGACATATTCCTTCAATTTGATATTAGCATCTCTGCCTCGAGGTCCCGCTGAATGTAAATCATCCGATAGTAAAAAGTAAAGAATGAATTCATCTGGCATTCACACATTGTAACATTGCTGTGTCCTCTCATTTCCTTATCTTCTCTAAGCACATTTATCGGTCCTCACATACATTCCAATTCTCTATTATTACAGATAGTCAGGATACATCTCACATTGGAGTGGCTGATATCACATAGTGGCAACGTTGTAGCTAGATTCAATCTGTGAGAGCCCCAAAGCCTCAGGATAGGGTTTACACATGGGATTGCATCGCCACTTCATCAGAAGAGAATAGTGCTGCTATCTCTCAGCCCGAGGCCATCGGAGATAGTGACCATAACACTGGTGAGAGGGACTGTGCACCCTTTGACTGACAGAGACATTAGGTCAACATGGATCAACTGAAGACTAGCCAGCTCACACGCTCTCGCTACCTAGCGTCTGTTTAGTGTTGTATGAAAGAAGGCTAATGAATGGATTGGTTAATTTGCAGAATGTGTCTCAGCTTTGAGGGTGTTCAGTTCCTGATGAATAAGTATTTGTACATGATTGTGTGTTTACCTCAGTGTCTGGCTGCTATGTGTACGTGAGCTGGGGATAGGATGTAACTTCTAAAGCGGCATTTTATTTGCCCGTGATAATCGTCGTTGATAAATGATGCGTTGGCAGCGTGGTGGGGCTCTCTCAGGAGCTCTTTCTCTGCCATCACTGCGGTTTACACACCGCCCTCACATCGCCGCTTTTGAAGCTTGTTGTCTCATTTAAAGCAATTCCATAAAACTCATTTACGCCGTTCGTTGACAACGAGGCAATTACATTTCAACTCTTATTAGTTCAGGATGCAAAAATGAAATTAGATGAGAATATATTGTTGGAGATATATTAAGGCTTTTCATTCATCACTGGGACGGAATGAGTCATGCAGTGATGGGGACTCCAATCTCTTAATCAACTCTGCGCTCCGCCAGGCAGCGGAGGATGTGCTGCGTGTTAAAATCACTATAAAGCCTGTCTCTCATCATTCATTTTTATGGCCCTTCAGCTGTGCGAGCGCTGCCGTGTATGACACTACTGCAGCCACGAGCTGAACTAGCTGCTCTCAATGTTTGAGCTCTCTCTCTTTTATTGATTGAATACTTAATTAAACGGCCTACAATGTCTTACACTGATGCTATTCATGTATGGAAATTATTTTGTAAGGTAATAAGTGAGTGTTCTTTTTCTATTTCAGTATGCCTATGAGGGCAATGACATCAGCGACCTGCCGGTGAATTTGTCTGTGGTCTGGAACGGAAACTTTGTCATCGACAACCCGTTCAACATCCAAGGTGAGTGAATGTGCTGTTGTGAATTATTGATCATTTGTTTTATCCCTTAACCTTTAACACGAGACACTGTAGATAATCCATCACGTTTCTTTCAAACCATGGATGACGCAGCATCTTAAAGAAAAAAGAACTCAAAACTTGCAGGAAGTTATACGTACAATAGCTTTGTGACTTTGAAAAATCAGCTCCGCCTGCATAGTCAATCATTTATATTGGACTAAAACTCCTTGGCCAGCGCAACCGGTTCAATTGATATTCATGGTCTGTAAAGGGTTCTAACTCTGTTATTTACTCTGTATTTGTGATTAATTGTATACAGGCGTACTGGAATAGTTACGTGTTTTATCAACATTACACTTTGCAACTGGAGGAACCTACTTGAATGCTGGCACAACAGTTTAAAGAGAGGACACGTGCTGTACACAAAGTCATTATGTCTGAGCCTCTGGTCTTACCCCACGAGACTCTCTTGTCATTGCTAATAGGTAGCAGATAAGTAGTGGTAGCATCTCACAGCTGTAGCTAGCTGGCAATGTTAAGGTGGCATACTAGAACTTCTCCCTGCAATGCACACTGTTACACATTGACTTGTATTGTACTGTAATTTATCTTGCAAGGCATTTTTTTTATTACACCCCTATTGTGACGGTTTCAGAAGTACACACTTAAGCTGACGGGTATTATTATAAACCGTGTGTGCAGTACTGTTTGTACAATATATCCACTATTTAAGCAGCATTATAGTGTGTACACCACTGTATAACCACACCTCGCTCTCGTTGGAGAACACAATGAGATCATGTCTGTTGGATATAATTACGGATAGGACCGTCTTTACGATGCTGTCGCCGTAATTATTGTGGCCTGTACAGCACAGCAGGGGTCTGTAACATCATTCTCCAGCTGTGAGGTAACATCATCTGCAGCTTCCACTGCGTGCGATACTTCATGTTGATGACAAAGAGTTTGTACACAGGGAACTGTCTGTTTGTTCATCTTTGATGGTCAAAGACGCAGCGAGGATTGTTGTGTATTATTTCAGTTTAGAAGATGTTACGTCTCTAAAGCCTGTGAAGCTCTGCTCATTGCCATGTTGTCAGTAATGTAAGATAACGCCGCAGAGTCACTTTGTGCCACTTACTGATGTCACTCCCTGTAGTCTAAATGCAGGCTGTTGAAGTCGAACATCTCACATATGTCTCTGGCTGCTGACTCTGGTAATATGTATGTGTTTGTAACCTATACCAAACATGTGTGTATGAACATAGGGACCCCACTGTTATCCCCTGTAATGGGGTGTTTATATTCACAGAGCCAACATAGGATGCTTTGACAGTCAGTGGCACTCCCAGAGACAAAGTGTTTCTAAATGGCATCTGTTAGACGCAGCGGTATTGACATCGCACAATATCAGCGGCGCGCATCAGTGTCTCTGCATTGTGTACATCTCAAGTGTAAATCTCCTAAAGTGCAACTGGAGGCGACCCACGGCCCCCCTCCATCTGTCTCTCTTCACCACCAGCCCCTTCCCCATTTCTCAATCACGATAATCATCTGGTGAGCAACGCGGACTTAAAATACTGATATGTTAATGTAATTAGAGAGGAGTCGTTTAACACACGGTAATTGGTACAGGGTTGCTTTAAAGCTGCTCCATGACCAATGGGATTTGGGGATGGAATAGCAGAGAGAGACCAATCCTGAGGCCTTTGGGAAATAGTGGTGACATTAGAGAAGTTTCAGATGTCTTTTGCAAAAGTTGAAAAACTTGCAATTTGGTTGATCTTTAAACCTTTCCACAACTCAGGCCGTTAGAATGTGCACTTGGTTAGAATGGTGAAGTTACTTTATTCTCTCATTGGCTTCGTCCCCCCCTTTGTGTCCCTTTCTTCTTCCTTTCCTCACCAGCCCACCTATATAAGTGCTACGCCCTGAGGGACAGCTGCGGGATGTGTCTGAAGGCGAACCCCAGGTTTGAGTGCGGCTGGTGCGTACAGGAGAAGAAGTGCTCCATGAGGCAGGAGTGTACTCCTCTAGAGAGCACTTGGATGCACGCCACCACAGGAAACAGCCGCTGTGCGCACCCCAAGATCATCAAGGTAAGCCATGATCGTAGCAACACATGCGGCGCAGCACATAACTCCATATATCAGCTCAGTGTGCTCCTGAAGCGCAGCAAGGTAACACATTCCTGACTGCACAAGTCCCTGCAAGTACACACATGCTAATATTAAATTGGATTACGAGTATTAAGTGCAGTTGATTTATTACAAAATCATGGAGCTTTCCAGGGCAATATTGCTTTTTTCATCCAGAGTTTACATATAGGGTTAAAAAAATATAGCAGAAATTGATTTTATATGTACATTTTTCAGCTGGATACATAAATAAAAGTAGAACCTCTTTATCGCCAGAAGAATTTAGCTGACGCCATCTCAAGACATTAACACCCCAAGGTCTGTGGGACCAGGGTTCTGCCCACTCTTAAATCAGCATTACATCTAGCTGCTAAATCCAAGCTCTAGAAAACCCTTCTCTTACCTGCTGTATGTTCAAGTTAAAGCAGACACTTCAGCTGTTATTTGGTGTGCGTTGCTCAGCAACTCGACCTCGTAAACAACAAATAAGTCAAAGATTGTTCAGTGCAGGAGTAAAAAGGGAGGGGGTTCAAGTGACAGAATGCCCTTTGTGACAAGGTTATATTAACTACTTGTTGGACAAACTGTGGAACTAAAAACGTGCCTTTTGACACGAATCTAAGCTTTGCAAAAATCAGCTCATTAGTAATTAAAAGTTTGGCCTCAGCGAGTGAAGGTAGAGAGGAGGTGGTCGGAAGGATAGACAACTTGGAAGCCATCACCATGACGGCAACCACAACACAGATGGGTCGGCCAGGAGGAGGCAGTTCACACACACCAAGACTGAACACACAGACATGATTAGAGATGATGGCTACACACACACACACACACACACACACACACACAAACACACCTGAGTAGGCAGAGAGGGTGTTTGTCTGTTGTGTGTGTGTTTGCAGGAGGGTGACAAAGACACCGAGTGTGGAGGTGTGCTGCTAATTGTGTGCCACCATGGGCGTAGAATGTGTGCGTGCACGCATGCATCTGACAGGCTGGGCAAGCTAAGGCTTCTAAACACCGTGGCGTACCCATCTGTTGCCACCGGGTAACCGTGGAGGTGGTCCTCGTCTGACTGTGACCTGGGTCACTGTCACTACAGCTCTCCACTGGGACAGACACACACATGCGCACACACAAGGAGCCGTGCACCGCTGTGTGAGACGTGTCTAAACGTTCAAGCCTTTCGCTCGTTCTCGTTGGTCTTTCCTTTCCTCTCATTGGTTTTCCTCCAGCTTTCAACGCATCTTTTGCCCTTTTCTGCTGATTTAATTTTATCTCACATCAGACGAAACGAGGGACATTCCTCTCTATTTAAATAAGTGTGAAATATATGTATGGTTTAAAATGCATGCCCATTTCACCAATGCAGACTTGTATGGCTGGAGCCCTCGGAACATTTCCTGTATGACACGGGTTCGTCTCTCTGAATGCGTAATGGAGATATTGGATAATTGGGGCACTGGCACATAGATAAATCCGTTCGCTAATGCTCTCTCTCTCTTCTTGCTCGCTTCAGTTATCTCTTTGAAACAAGCGTACAGAGGCAATTGGGTTTTGTGCGCGTGTATGTATGAGAGAGATGGGGGGGTGGATGAAGAGGTGAGGTGGGGATGAGTGTGTGTGCGCAAGCATGTGCTCCTGCATGCATATTGAGGGGTAAATCCTGGCCTCAGGGCAAGATGTTGGTGGCAGTCAAAGAAGCAGGCATATAGGGCTTCAGAAACCGCAGGAGGAGAAACATACTGCCGGTTTGAGATCATCGAAGAGACAAAGAAGAAGGGAGAGATATAACTGGTGGAGGCGTTATCTCCACGCCACACTGCCAGCCTTACCTCTCCTCTCCACCTTTGACATTTACAATGTGACATTTAATGCTAAAAGAACATCTGCAGGCGACAAAGAAAAGCTCTTTCTTTTCTTCTGCCATTTCATCAGCGAAGAGCATCACACCCACCACACGCATTGAATATTACTCCACTTTCTACAATCCCGCTTTTCCGGTTTCTTTTCTGCTATATTCAGGCGCGTTGTTATATTTTACCGCACGCTAGCTTCTGTGTGGCCGTAAGCTAGCGTGCGTATTAGCCGCACATTTCATTTGGACTGGAGAATGTGTGTTTGATCGGGAAGGAAACGCCACTGGAGAGGGAGAGTGACCGCGCACACACCATGCACATCAAACACACAGCTACCCAGAGCTCTCTCCCATTTGGTGTCATTTCCAAGTGTGCTAATGCCCATTTCACGTTGTTCAATCGTGTGCAGTTGGGTACCGTTCCAGCAAGGTCTCTGGCACCTAAGCCCTGTTCTCCAAACACAGCAATTTATGTTTTAGTCTCGGAATGATTGGGTTTAGAGTAGACCAATAATTCAGCTGTTGGGCTGTTAAGGCGCTATTTTCATTGTGCTGCATTTTTCTCCTCTGCACTGACATTGTGCTCTAAGATTAATTAGTTCTCCTTTCACAACAAGCAGACACACAGGTTGTGTGAGAAAGCACGCACAAGCACACTTGTTCAGGCTCCCAAAGGCAAACACACACACACACACACACACACACACACACACACACACACACACACACACACACACACACACACACACACACAATCTGAGAAGCCTATTTTCAGATGTAAAATGTTTAACATCAGAGATAAAAAAAATAAGCTACAGCATACAATGCATGGCTTGTGTGGTATCTTCAAAATCAGAGCCACACACACACAACTACAAACATACATACACACGCACGCACGGTGCTGTCTTGCAGTGTAGTGCAGCGGTGTCCTAGTACTGGCCTTGGATGCTGCGTGGCCCTCCATCATCCATCATCTCCTGTCTGTCCTAGGGGACAGGAAGAGCATTACATCTAGCCCTTAGAAACCAATTAAAACAACACAGGCCATGCCAGTGTGTGTGTGTGTGTCTGTGTGTTGGGGGGTGATGTGTGCATATTTTGTGTTTAAGTATGTGGGACACTTCAGAGCTCCGTGCTTTCTTGCTTCATTGTGATCTTTTCGTCGTCTTGCAGTTTCACAGCTTGTGTACGTGTGAATGGCCAATGATTTCTCCTGCATGCATTGTTAGACTCCAATATTGGCCTTTACCAGACTTTTTTTATCCTCTCTACCTCTCTATGTTCTTGTCCATGTCTTTTTTTTCTTGTCCCCATTTTTATTTCCTTTCCTTTATCAGCCACTCGATCATTTTGTATTTACTTTCCTTCCCTTTCAATGTTTCACGTATCCTATGTTTCTATCATCTCCCTCTTCCCCTTCCTTTTTCCGTCGGCCTGCATTGAGACTTGAGACACATGTTTTTTCTTTACAGAGCTTTATTGACAGGGCCTCTGTGATTAGCATTTTGTGTTTTAGGGCTAAACAATAAGTGTAATGGCTACAGCATTAAGAGAAATAATAATACAAGCCAATGCTGAGGAAATCTTTTCACTTATTATTGATGTGTTATTATAACAGTAATATTACAGCTATACTGTATGTGTGCCTTTTATGTTATAATCTGAGCTATTTTTTTTTAATGATCATACCATTTAAAAATGCTTTTAATGTTCAGCTACAGTAATCTGCTTGGCCCGAGTGTGATTTTAACTTCAGCACCACTTTAGTTTGTATTGTTGTAGGGACTTAATGAGCATCACTGTAAACATGTAGTGATGTAGGCCCATGTTATCCCTGTCATCACTCACTTTATTTCCTCCATTAGTTTGTTTGTGACTTTTCATTTTTGAGAGTCTTACACAAAGATAAACTTCAGAAACCTTGTGCCATGCTCATATTGCCATTCTCTGTGTCCCCTGCTTCCCCTTTATCCTCCTCCTCCTCCTCCTCTTCCTATATCTAGCAGATGATATCTGTGCACTGCCGCTCTTCTGGCCACAATAGGCCTCACACAAAGCCTCCGACACAACAGGACAAGTCGGAGAGGAAGAGAGAAAAAGGGAATTTGAATGGGTGTTGAGCGCCGCAACTGCAAGAGGAGAATAGAGCGAGTGTTTAGGCTGGTGGCTTTTATTTTTGTTTGTGTTGTTCAGTGGTGGATGTAACAACGTGTGAATGTATGTGCATGTGTGTATGTGTTGATAAGCCAGTGCTGTAGGAAAAAGACAGATTTGATTACCATATCTGACGATTGTGGCTGGTGCACTACTGTGTGCCACTCGCTCTTTTAGTCTCCAGCTAAACTAAATACATTCAGACAAAGACAGAGAGTGGATTTAAAAAGTCACAAGTTCGGAGAGAAAGAGGGAAAGGGCGAGAGAACAAGGAGGGATGTTCATCAAAAGCCTAGCTGGTGTAAGATGGAATACACTCCTTAATTATATCACTGTGGCATTTCAGTTCTGGCCTGCATGACACTTCCCTTTGTGTGTTTCTGTTAGTGGTGTCCTGAACACCTGTGGCTCATACCAGCCCGCCACCTTTTCTATAATGATGTTGGACTGGAGATAATTGTCAGGTACTAGGTGGAGAAAGAAAGTTGTGGAAGGATCTAATTGATATGCGAAACAGTAGATACTGTACACCTAAAGACAATATATATATTTTGTTATTTTGTGTTCTTGTCGAAAGTTAGTTGATATATATAACTTATTATCTTATGTCTGGAGAGTTAATGAGTTAATTAACACATGGTCAACATACACACATGCTTGAAGGCTAAATTAACCATCTGCTCACTGTAGCTTCGTCTTCACTGTGCAGATGTGAGAGTATTCGTGTGTCACTTGCAGCAACATTGCACATTAAACTATTTTCTAAAATGTCAAACTATTCATTTTTTAAGTTGGCACCAGTGCAGTCTTTAGGCTTGTTGTGACCTGTTCCACAAAGGATGTTGACAAATGAAACAGGCAAAGGTAATACTGATGTTATTACCAATTCCTTTCTCTGGAATTGTTGCTACCCGTGGAGGCCAAGTCAATATACTGTACATGGTGCTCTGGCCAAGCACTTTGATCAAATATGACAAACCATTTTGCAACACAAACAAATGACTTCTACTGTCTTTCTGGTTTGACCGGAGCTTTTGCTACTACATAAATACTTTTAAAATACTTTTCTGGCACTTAGCCCCCTGTCACTATTGTGTGCTATATATCGACGCTTACTTTATTATGGACACACAACAAAAAAATTATTTGGATATATGTTGTTGTGCACTTGGGGCTTGATACTGAAAAGTTAAAATGGCTGTCCTGTAGGGGCACTGATCATCCATTGTATGCTTCCTTTGTGGCAAGCCAGGTCAAAGAGTGACCTTACCCCCTCTCCAAAACAACCTTCCACCAGCATCTCATCCCCTTCACCCTCCTCCCACCCTGCCGCGACAAATGATCCACCCCGCCACACGTCAGGTTCTAATCCAATTAGCTTTAGCCCTAATTATGCTAGTAATGACTGATCACCAAAGGAGCCATTGTCTGCGTGGCTGCCTGGATGAATGGGGCTGTGATTAGCGACTGGGCTAGCCTTGGGTAGCCATTAGCACCTCTGCACACCTTTCAAATACCTCTGGGGGAAATATGTGGAGCAGAGGTCACTGTGTGCAGTAATTGTGTTCAGTAGATTAATCGTCACAAGGTCAACTGAGAGATGTAAGTGAAGGCTGGATGGGTGGGTCCGGGTTAAGTGTGTGACTTGGCAGGTTGGGAATGTTAGCCTGAGTTGAGGCGGACTTAATGGATCCGAGGTCATTTTTCATCTCTCTTAATGAGGTAGCAAGTATCTGATTCATTGAGAATGGGAGATGACCATAATGACTTAAGTAAACTGTCATTCATGCTGACACGTAATATATTTTCTATGATGTACTGCTTTGGGTAAAAATCGATCGTCCCATATGTTGTTCTGGTTAACATATGTTGATCTGGCTAACATATGTCCTTTTCCAATGTTTCCTTCCAACCAGTTGACTCCGGAGACGGGGCCCCGGCAGGGAGGAACCATGCTGACCATCATGGGGGAGAACCTTGGACTGCAGTTCAAAGACATCCAGAACGGAGTCCGCATCGGCAAGGTGGCCTGCAACCCTCAGGAGGACCAATACATCAGTGCTGAGCAGTACGTTGACACTATCTTTGTCTCAATCTGTCCTCTCCCACCCCTCACTCTCGTCCTCCCTGTTTCTAAGACTCTCTTTTCCAATGCTTGTCTTTGTCCAATATTGATGTGACACTGATTGCCTGGCACTACACTGCAACTCTCTCTCAGACCTTTGTTTCAGTGAAAACTCCACCGGTTAAACTCCACTCTCCTCTTACAAACAAAACCAATTCATAACTGCCAGGTTCCTACCGTGTTTGGTACTGCCAGTAGATAAGTGCCGTCAATGTAGATCTGACAGTAGCTGAGTTTAAGTGCACCCTTTATATCACTAATCAAAATGATAGCTCCATCAGTTATATTACCTTATGTAATCACCTTCAGAATTAATTTGGCCCGTTCTGAGAGAACTGTAATGGCATCTGAAGTGGGCCGTACACATCTTCAATAAAACTCCTCCACAGATGAAAGCTTGTCATGTGAACGCTCCCTCTGATTAAATGATGTTTACTGCTTTCTGGGAAATTCCGAGTCACGATGGTTGCTGCTGGGTGAACTTAACTCCCATTTAATAACTGAAGTTGTATTTTCTAAGAAAAGTATTGGGTTTTTTTACCGGCAGTAAACACACAAAGATCCTAGTTGTCTCTTGATAAATATCATGGGAAATGAGTTATTAGATTTCATTCAGAATAGGGAAAAATAGACTTAATAACAGCCAGTGTGACGCTGGCACTGCCATACAATAACTACCCCTGGGCCTTCAGTGAAACTGCTAAATAAGTAACCATTTTTATTTTCTGTTAAATTCATCTAGAAGCAGAGAAAATACAATTTAGGGCGAGGGGAAATCGGGGCTGCTCATCACAGCTGGAGGTGTCCTAAATATTCCATGTCCTACTATGTAGCTGTCATTTGTACACAATTGCTCCATTTGCTGAGTTTTGCTGCACAGTCCCAGCAGATTTGGTTTTCCCTGCCCCCTCACTAAGAAAGAAACTAAGAATTGTAAGGCTTTGATGATTTGACAGGCACCGCAACACGATGCTCTGCATTTCTCGTCTGCGATGACGGGTGTCGAAATATCATAGTGACATGTCAGCCTTGATTTCTAATTTACAACCTCATCCATTGTATTGATGCAGAACATCACATTTCAACATCACATTTCTCCCGGCATGGAGCCGTGGAGTAATATTAGGATGTTCTTGTAATTATTTCTTCACCACATGTTAATTTTGTCCTAGCGATCAAATCCAAAACCACCAAGGTGTCTATGTTTAACCCCGTCAACCCCTTAACTCTGCATTGGCCAGTTGCCATAGCACCGCAGTAAAAGAGGGTGTGGCAGGCACTGAGGCTGTCATGCTAATTAAAAGTGATGTTAGCCATACGCTGGCATTAGTGGTCCGTTGCTCTCCTCATTCCCGTGACCCTAATAGATCTGCAGCAGAAGAGACAGGACAGGGTTACGGGACTGACAGCCTAGGTCAAAGGTCAGCTGGTGGAGGGGGTGAATAGAAGGGGGCGCACTGACTGTTGGGCGAAATGTAGACTCTTTTTTATCTTGCTCTGGCTATCTCTTTCTCTCTGAAAGCACTTGTTCTTCATCCAGCCTGTGCAAATTGAATTGCAAGAAAATGCAGCACTTCTGGCCCTTTTAGTATTAGTAGGCTTGTCATTCACCTCTGTCATTAAATATTCACGAGATTCCACATTGAGAAAAGTCAATTATTGCCGGCAGTGAGGAAAAACAGAACCTGGTATAACCTTTTTATTGCCTTATTAGTGAATTCAGTTTGACAATTTGGTATATGTTTAATTTTTAACCATCAAATTCCACCGGAGTTATTTGATTGAGGGAGGTATAATTCCTAATGTTGTTATCCTTACAAATGCACTGTGAACTTTCTGTCTCTCTAACCACGTAATAACAGCTCGATGTGGCCACCTGTCATCTGTGCCGTAATGAGGCGAGCGAAGCCGCCGTTTCTAACTGAGAGCTGTCCAGCATTTTAATCATGTCATAGTGGGAGACCTGGGAATAAATGAAAGAGAAAATAAAAACAATGGAAACAAACGACATCGGAATGTGAAATTCACAGTGGCCGCAGTTGCCATGGCCACCTGCAGGGAGGATGGAAGCAGGAGAGTTAATAACTCATCTCGGGGAGGGAGGGAAGCTGGGGAGATGCGCAGGATATGAGCTCGTTCAATTAATCAGCCTCTCCCACTTTAACCCCCTCTCTCTCTTTCCTTCTTTCTCCCTCTCTCCTCTGCACTATCGCCCTTTCTCTCTGTCTCATTCCTTCGCTGTGGCTAATTAACAGTCAAGTGTGTCTCCAGTGTGTGAAACATGAAGGAAGTGTGTGAGTGTGTGTGTGTTCACCCTCGGGCTACACTGCCACTCCTTCCCTCATTCAATCATTTCTCCAGTGGATTTTCATTTGGCCAGCCAGCACTCAGGGCCAAGTGTGAAGCTTATGGTTCTACAGTACGCACTAATACACACACACACACAATTTCCCACTGCTTTTTGTTATCTTTATGAACGAGGCTTTAGAAGCAGTTTATTATTTCCCCCTCTCTCTGTACCTTCTTAACTTGGCCTTTGTCTTCCTTCCATCTCATTATTAAGCAAACATGGAAGCAGATCTCTTAACATCCCCACATGTGTTTGTGTTGCTGTGATTATCGTACTCATCTCTCCACCTCTGTGTTTCACTTTGTTTTTAGGATTGTGTGCCGGCTGAATGATGCAACGGGTTACAGAGTGCAGGAGGCTCAGGTAGAAGTGTGCGTTAGGGACTGCATTCACCCAGACTACAAAGCCATCTCAACCAAGGCCTTCACCTTTGTGGTAAGTTTGTGTGTTGGATCGAATTATAGCAAAGACAAGGTTTCTGGATGTATTTTGGAAATCTCACATGCCCAGCAGCCATGATTTATTCACCTTTACTCTGCCTGTGTCTCTCCTTAGTCTCCGTACTTTACACGGGTCATTCCTTCCACTGGGCCGCTGTCTGGAGGAACAAGGATCACAATTGAAGGCAGTAATCTCAACGCAGGCAGTTCTGTAGCTGTGAAGATAGGACTCAACGAATGCCGCTTTGAGAAGTAAGCAAATCCAAATTATGTAAAAAATGTATGTTTGTTTGTTAGCTCATAGTTGATAACAATTTGAAGTGATTGAAAACATGTATACAATTATTTAAATATCTATGGAGAACAATGGACGTGTAGTGTGACTTTAGCAAGACTTGAACATTGAACGTAGCTGATTTTGTTACTGAAAAACGGGGAAAAGAGATGGTTTGTTTTTGCGTTCCTCTGGGGTCACAAGTCATAATGATTTATCCACCCATTTTTACTTTTGCCACATGCCATCTCTTCCTGCTTTGATAATTATAGTAATTCCCTGTTCCATGTTTTACAAAAAAATACCTTTCGGTCGCTGCCATTGATTTGCAGAAAGTCTAGAAAAGGCTGCCGGCAAGGGGATGACCTGCAGTACTGTAATTCACAGCAATTGAGAGAATGACAGTGTAGCCTTTCTATGGGAAGCTGATATCATTGTTCAGTTTAGCTGTAAGTGATCTAAGTGCAGGGCCCACCCTTTGTCAGGGATATGACTATGATTTGTAAGGAATGATATGGTGTTGCAAGTCACATATTTCCTGCTTTTAACTCATGTTTGAATTTTTTCTCTAGTTTTTAGAATAATCTGCCACCGTTATCTTTTCACTGTTCCTCACTCTGTCAGAGATTGTGCCAGTATTTCAAGAAGAGGAGACATAGATCCAATTTGATATGACTCTAATTCCTTGAGCCAGGAACTGTATTGTTTCCTTGAGTCCCTTCCTGGCAAAGTGACAGCAAACTGAGCTCTGGACTCAATCCACTCAAGTACGCTGTCTTGCAGATGGCAGAGAAGAGAAAGCAGAAAATATTGTTAAAAGATAGGAATTTCTAGGCAGACTAGCGAAAGACGCTACTGGTCACAGTGAGAACAGTTTAACAGTCTTCGTATAGATATTTCCATTGGAACTGAGGCACTAGTGTGTGTTCGTGTTTTTTCTTTCTTGTTTCTCTTTTAGAGCAAGTTCTCTGTATCACTGGTGTTTTTTCCCTTCTCCCAGGCAACAAGTCACAGGTTAAACTAATGAGCTTGGACCTATCAAGCTCTTTTTATATCATATCAAAAGAAAAAGTAAAGGCCAATTTAAAGCTCTGTAGCCCATCCTGAGAAAGGTGAACTTAATAGTCCTGGCCTTTCATTCGCTGAGCAGCAATAACCTTTATGGCTGAAGTAATGAACTGGTTGAGTCCGTCTCTATAATGTGTCTTTGTATTCATTGGGGCCTCCGCTTTAATCAAAACCTATTTACCCCAAGTCACTCATCCTCTTATCTCCTTCTGCAAACCCGTTTCTCTGCTTTTCTTTTCTTCCTTTTTTTCGAATCCCCTCTTGGCTTTCTTTTGTGTGGCCGCAACCTTGTCAAAAATACATACGCGGCACCACAGGGGCTCTCGGCGGCGACAGTGTTGTGAAAACGGTTGCCATGGAAACGTAGCTCTAGTGGAATGTAGAAAACTAGTTATGTATTTTTTCAACCGTCCCCTTCATTTTTTCCCTTCTATCTTCGCCTATCTTCGGTCCAAATTGCCTCATGGGAGAAGGCAGGCTTCTGTCTCACAAAGATGACCAATGTTCCTGTTTTTTTTATTCTGCTTTCTTTTGCCTTTGTTTGCCCAGCCTCAAAAACCCAACTCCACCTCTCCGCAAAATCCTCCAAAATAGGTTTTTGCTATTAGACCTTCTCCATCATCCATGTTTCTTTGGATTTCACTCCAACGGCAGATAACGGAGGAGGATTTGTGTACCAATCAGCTTTTCCTACTCCTGTTCTGGATTTCTCTCTGCGCCTCCTGCCTGCATAATGCACACACACCCATTTACTCACACTTGCAGTTCACTGTTGGATGTTGGCAGACGACAAATGACACACAACACATACTTACACAATGTTAATCTTCTACTTGCACTTTATTTATATGCAAATTCAGACTTCTTCAGAGCCATAGCACCTGCTCCACACACCGGTATGCGCACACACACACACACGCTCATGTGCTGTCTCGCAGGTAGCCATACTCCCGATGCTCGGCCAGCAGTGTCTCCCCCCTGGATGGGGGAGGGGACGGGGGAATGAGCCACTGGAGTGGAGCACAAAGTTTCTGGCAGTGGCACAAAGTTTCCCAGCAGGTCACAGCTGGCCGCCTGTCTGCTTGGGAGGGAGTTACATCACACACAGAGACGACCAGCCTGATCTGCCACTTCAGATCTATCAGCCAGAGAAAGCGCAGGAGGGAAGGAGAGAGATAGAGAGAGAAAAGGAAAGGGAGACAGAGCTTTGAAGCACATCACTCTGTGATTCGGATGATGAAACCACGGCTGGACAGACTGAAAGATGCCAGCATTGTGGATAGGCAACTGTGTCACCATTTCGCGTGTGTATGCAAGCCTTTTGTCGCAGCTGATAAATAATGTATGAGTTATTTAAGGGATGAAGTAGGATTTTATATTTTTTGGTCCCTTGCACTTGCTTGAGATTTTATTCGGTGTGTCTGTCTCTCAGTCAGAGAGGCAGCTCCTAAATACTCCAAATCCTTTTCAAGATCTTCTGGTTTTAAGCACACAGTCACCTTTAAGATCGACTGTTGAAAGTAACATCTCTTTTTCTATCCCCCTCCTGTCCTCCCTATCTCTTTCATCTCCTGCTCTTCCAGGCGGAGCAACAAGGAGATAGTGTGTGTGACCCCATCAGGGCAGGTCTCAGGAAATACTCCGGTCATGGTGGACATCAACTCTGCCGAGCTGAGGAACCCAGAGGTCAAGTTCAACTACTCTGACGATCCCACCATCCTCAAGATCGAGCCCGACTGGAGTATCGCCAGGTGAGGACACAATCAGGTCCTTTCCGTTAGCTGGTCTGGGCGCAGCAAAGATGAACTTTTAGAATGAATGTGGAGGATTTGCTGTGATGATTGGTAGACTGCACGATTGATTAATTCCAGATACTGCTTACATCGTTCATGTCAACCCTGATAGTGATACACACTGAATAATTCAGGTAAAAGGTTTGAAAACGGGCCAATTTTTTCATAAATAGATGACATTTTCAGATTTTACTATCTAACTCCATCTGCTATCATTGTATAATGTCATGATTATTTCATTATCTATAATTAACATCAACACACTGTTTGATCAACAATTCAGCTTGATGCACATCTATAGAACAGATACAAATGCATCTATACATTAATTATCCATGATGGTGGACGTGCTATACATTAATGCATTTTTTCAAGGAGCATAGCCAACTAAACTGGAATATGAACTCCTAGAGAAATACTCCACGGCTGGGTCCCGAAGCAACAACTAACTAAATATTCTTCTCCATTTCCACTCTGGTTTTCTTTTTAAAGGCATATTATTTATTCTGTTTATCCATTATGTTTCAAAAGTAAATCTTTGAGAGCAGGAACAGCAGTAAAGTAGCTTCCTGAAGCATCGCATTTCTACAGTTGATGAGCTGCAGCAGAGATGTATCTGTAAATATGACTTGACTTATTGAAATGAGATTGCATAGCCACAGGAAGATTCCCTGTGCAAACACAAGCTGTGTTGTGGAGGAAAACAAAAAAGCTTGGAGCTTCCAAGAGCTAATGGGCTCACTAGCATGACCTAGAAACTCCATAGCTCAGAAACAAAGCCAGCACATACACACAAGCACACTGTTGACTGTCTCATTTAACTTCAAAAGTATAGTTCCAGGAACTTGTCATATATTATTTCTAAAGTCAGTTTTTTTTGTCGCATTTACATAACATTCTCGTATACAGGCTATATTCAAACAGTGGATGCATCCCAATAAAGAGCCATGGATCTTGGTGGAGGTGCATGGCTCTCCAGGCCAATCACGCTTTTTATTTACCAAGCTGTTTGTCGCCGTTGACCCTGTTGTCAGGGTGATTCTTCGACAGAAACGAGGGTTCTTTTTCGGTCAAACTTTCCAGTCCTTTTAAATACACTGCAGGTATTTATTATTCAAAATCAGGCATTGGGAAGGGGTGATCATGTATCTATTGTTTTGATATACATGCAACTCTGTGGCTTGTCAATGATATATTCCAGGTACGGTACTTTTTTTTTTTTTGTTTCCTCTACCAGACTGTTCTGTTCAGACAGTGTAACAATCCACTCCTGCATTATCGCAAGGGGTTGAGGTGAAAATGGAAGCCACGTTTAAAACTCTGCAGGGAGACAAAGTCTCTTATCACGCAAAAGAGGTGTGAGTGGATGAGAAATCTCATTTGGAATTAGATGAATGAAATGTTGAGGTGAGAGGGAAACAGGAATGAAAGTGTTGGTTCCAGCCTTGGGGGGATATAACCTCGGCACTCGGCTTGTTCTGTGTTTCGCTCCGCGCTCCCAGAGCAGGAGGTGCATGGTTCTCCAGACCAATCACGCTTTTTATTTACCAAGCTATTTTGCCACCGGTGACCCAGGGTGAATTCAAACAGCGCTGAGCTGACATGACTCAGACTTGTTTCCTTCCTTTCAGGAAGAGTTCTCAGGCTAACAACGAGGACACATTGCACTGCAGAGATTGCGCGACACTCCACCTTGTTTACACAGTGCACTCGGTACACTATTATAGTGTGCACTGTATATGTGTGGAAAAGATGCGTATCCTCTCACAGAACTAATCATGAGCTGCTGCATATTCAGAGTTGCCTCTACATTTCTACTGCACAAACAAAGGTGTAACTGTATGTACATATTCTAATCTCCTACTGGCTTTTCACACCAGCTTCTATTTACTACTTAAACATTTGTCACCCTCCTTTAAGCCTTCTCAAAAACCCAAAGCCATCCTTTGCCTCGCGTCCTGCTAGCTTCTCCCCCTCCTTCAGGGCCATTTTCACCTTCAGGCCTGCAGGCCCCATCTGGTCCCCTAAAAACAGGGACAACTCCCTGGTTGTGAATGTTATGTATTGTGTGCCCTGACACCATGTATATTTATACTTTAAGATGCTCCAGTTCCACCATGGAATGGATGTAATGTTCAGTTGAGTATATCACAAGCCCTCAGCTGCCACTGCTCAGAGAACAACACCAGAGCCACTGAGAAAGAGCAATGATCCAAGGCTTAACAGCAAGTATACCGTGCTCTATTTCTGGTGTCTCATTGCCTGCATGAAACCAAGCCATACACCAGCCAGTATATGATTTTTTTTTTTTATAGTGGTGAGTCACGGTGGCACAATGCTTCAAGCCTCGTCTTACCCCTCTCCAGTTTTAGGTTGTGTGCTGACTTATTTAGCTGCTGTCAGAACACCTCGCATCAGATAAAGTTCATCCTCCCAGGCCAGCGCGGGCTGTCGAGGAGGCATTGTGGGGGAATAGGACTCTCACCCATATTACCTATGTCAATGCCGGTCAGTCACAAAGACCTGAATAGGTCACAGGTGTAAAGGTTATAGCACATGTCGCATCACAGACACAGGTGCCGTTTCCGAGCGTGTTTCAAGCTGGAAAATACCGCAGTGCAACTTTATTTCACTCTGAAAATGTATCCCGTGGCTTTCGTGAGGTGCTGAGGAGAGGCCAACAGCTCTGGCTCTCAGGACTAATGCTACATATTCGCTTATTCTTCCCTCCAGCCTCCATATCAGTTTAAAGAAGCTTTTAACATTCATGCGAGGGCTTTAGCATCGCTATCATTACCTGAAAATGGGCTTTCACGAATAAGCAGGCGAAAGGCTACAGCAGGAGCGAGCGTTAATGGTAAATCACCAACTGGAGGGCCCTCTTGGCTCCCACAGAGAACAGATGTATTAACATTTATCTCTACTGAAAGGCTTGTTGAATCGTATATGCACTTGGAACAGGAGATACATGAATGTGTGACACACAGGTGCACATATAAGAGGTTTTATTGTCCCAGTGCTATTGTGTAACTGTTTGCTCTGATTTTCTGTACAATAAGTCCTCTTATCTCTTTTCAGTGGAGGAACCATGTTGACCATTACTGGAACCAATCTTGCCACCATCAAGGAGCCCAAAATGAGAGCCAAGTATGGAGCTGCCAAGTCAGAGAATGTAAGTGGTGGACCCAGACACCCGCACACAGTTTTTATTGACAAAACAAAAGACACACTGACTTGACTTGACAAGTGTGTTGAGTGAGACCAATATAGACACACAGGTGTCTCTCTCTCTCCCTTACTGTCTCTCCGCTGTCTTCCCCCGCTGTGGAAAAACTGATTTTCAGATGTTGCACACTCTCCTGGGACACAGACAGCGGCGCACACACCTGACCCGCCGGTCAACCAGCCAAGGGCCCATTTTTCTGTTTGTTTTTGATGTTGAATTTCCTTTTAGCAGTTTAACCTTTAAAATGTCAACCAGCAATAAAGCGGCTCCGGCAAATCCCCCTCTCTTCACCTCGCACCACGGGGCTTAGCTAACCTTTCTCTCACTCTATACTGAAAGTAAAAATATCCCTTCTTTTTCCTTTGTCCCCCTCTCTGCAGTAATTTTTACTCCGCTTGGTTAATGTTTCTGTTGAACTATAAACACAGTTCTGTTTTGTTTCTTGATTTTTACACACGCTTTGTCTGTGAGGGTGTTACTGTGTTGACAGGTAGAACATAATGTAAGGCTATAACATGCTGAGAAACTATTCAAAGGTCTGTTTAGTCGCACTGTATTATTGTTAACAGCTACTGGCTGACCTCTCCTGTTTCTCCGATAGTCATTACAGTCCAATTTGTCGAGTGATTTAAGCGTCGAACCCCACGGGGGATTTCCAGATGATATCAACACTGATTAGAACACCGCTGTTATTAAGCCAGCCTCTTCCTCATTATGTCATCACTCGTATCACATTACCCTGTTAGCCATCATATACAGATACTGTTTATTATGTATTTGCTTATTATTATTTTAAAATGTACCTTGCTTGTTTATGTCTTGAATGATTTAGAAAGGTTGAAAGTTAGGAAATGAAATCAAGTCATGTGACTTTATTTAAACGTTTGTATATTTTCCCCCTCTTCTCATTCCCTGCCTCCTTTTCACTATCCTCTTACCTTCTTTCTCTCCCGTCCTGCCCTTCTGTAGAACTGCACGGTTGTCAGCAACACGGTGATGGTGTGCCTGGCGCCCTCTGTGGCCGCAGCAGAAAAAGGTTTCTCGGATGTGGGCAGCAGTCCTGATGAGATCGGCTTTGTCATGGACGACGTGCGCTCTGTGCTGGTGGTAAACGAGACTTTCAGTTACCACCCGGACCCCGTGTTCGAACCTCTGAGCCCCACGGGCATGCTGGAGCTAAAGCCCAGCTCACCACTCATACTCAAGGTAAATTGCATTGTGCTCTGTGCATTGATCTGTTTGGGCCTGGTCTCTACCTGGCTTTGCTTTACATCCATCACATCTTTTCTCTTTCAAGTCTCCTCTTCAATTTTCTTCGATTTTTTTCTTTAGCTTTCCTTCACATTTTTTCTTCCTCTGTCTTTACCCTTTTCCTTTCTTAATGCCCTCCCAATCCACTTTTGTCTTTTGTTCCTTTTAGCCTCTATTCTCGCAACACTTCTCTGATTTTATTTTCTGCTGTCTGTCATCTCTCCTTTCACAGTATAAAGAACCAGATGGCTCTAATTGCCAAGTGGATGGTTTTAGGGTGAATTCTTTGGTGGTGTTGCATTAAATCTTATATCAGAGTTACTCTGTCAAAGGAGTGAAATACATTTCTTAAAACCCACTGAGATTCGAGGACCAAAAGGATGTTTATTAAGTGTTAGTACTGTTCTTGTCATGTTTAGTAGCCTCGGCATTGTTAACAAAATATTTTTGAAAATGCTGCAACAACCTCCCAGTCAGCATCCAACACAACTGATAAGAGGCTGTCAGACATTTGAAATGATGTGCTCCAAACGTTCCTGTACAGACACTTTGCGCCCTCCTTTCTCTTGCTTTAAGAGTTTTTCTTTCAACACAACCGCCCTTCGGATGTTTTTCCACCTTGGAAGATGTTATTTCTTCACCTGCTTCTTCCAATTGGGTTTGGAGACCTTTAAGAGAAAACAAATCTCTTCCAAAGCGCCCCTTTAAAATCAGGTGCAGGAAAGGAAAGTAATGTTTATAAATGTGTTGCTGTGCCACCTGCTCAGATTTGTATCAGCTATCTTCTGAAGAGAGACTTCATAGCCATGTTTACTCTAAGCCAGAGGCAGAAAGCTTTTAAATCCAGAGTGCATTTATAAAGGCTAAGCCCCACCCACCCACGCTGTCTTTTGTCATTTAACCTCTCCCCTCGAACTTCCAAGCATCGGCAGCAAAATAGAAAATGATCATGCAATTTCATGGAAAAGAAAAGCCTTTTTTCTCTAGACCAATCAGGGTGGAGTTTAAGAAATAAAGAATCACGCCTTTCAACCCTGTAACTTTAAAAATCATTCTTTATTGAAAAGCTCTGATTGCCCCACCTCGCTCCGAGTAAAGAATTGCAGAAATAAGCAGCGCAAAAATGGCATCCTATTAAATGATTGAAGGAAAATCTGACATTTTCTCAGCAATTATGTCGTCCTACCCTGCAATGCAATGCAAAGCGATTTCAGATGAGGAGGGGGAGGAAGAGATGGGAGAGGAGAAGAAGAATTTCTGTAGATTTTATTTAATGTAATCCTTTTTTTTGGCAGCTCTTAGCCAATAGATTTGGATCAAATAATCTTATGGTTATTATATTTGCTACACAAGTATATAGTTATTCTTTTTCACTGAGGAGAATTGTCAGAGACTTATGAAGGAGTAAGGAAAAGTAGGATGTCCAGAGGATTTTCATGATCAGCCATTTTCGTGCAATGTCTCCAATGAAAAGTGTAAAATCACTGTTGCTATGACTACCTGCAGTTTAAAGCACCTTGCACAATGTGGCTGAATTGTTGACGGACACGTTCCAGCCAATCAGAAACAAATGTTTTTTTCCACAGCAAAACTCATAGTAACAGTGAATCCTTTTGTGCTGATTATTATTGTATTAATGTGAACCTATATTTCGACCATATGTAAGTAAGTGAAACATGTGTGTGTCTGTTTCCAGGGCCGTAACCTAATTCCTTCAGCCCCGGGAAACACCAAGCTGAACTACACGGTGCTGATCGGGGAGACGCTCTGCGTACTCACCCTGTCCGAGAGCCAGCTGCTGTGTGAATGGCCCAACCTGACCGGAGAACATAAAGTCACTGTAAGTACAAATGTAACTTTGTCTAGAATGACTGTTTGTATGATTTCCCCATTGTGGGTTTGGGTTGTCCCACAAAGCAAATCATCAGACCATATGGGGAAAGGTTTGGATACAGCCATAAAAAAAAACGAGTATCGTCTGTCTTTTTCTGTCTTCCTTACCTGTTATTTCATCATCCAGCTTGATTATGTTGTCTTGCAACCTCATGTCTTTCAGTCGCTCAGCCCATCTTCTTCTATAGATTTCAGTGCAGTTTCCGCTGTGCTATTCATCTCCCCCTCTTTATGTCAATCCACTTCCTGCCTTCCCATTCATTCATCTCATTATTTCCTCCCCAATCCATCAGTCCTAAATCTCTTTAATTACTCTAGATTTCTCTTCCCCATTCATATATCTGCTCACACACAAACACACACACACACACACACACACACACACACACACACACACATCTCTTACACCTCTAGCGGTGTTTGCGACTGTATTTATGTCTTTGAAGCTTTTGGTCGGGCTCGTTTGGCTACTATCCTCCTTGGGATTTGAGCGGTATTGATATTCAATAGAGACCAAAAAATGGCTAGTGGGCGTGAGAGGTCTGAGTCTATTTTTACCCTTTTCCATTTGGTATTCCATAGATGTGAGCCAGTTGAATATGGAATAAAAGAAAAAGAAGACGGGAGTGAAAAAGCATATCCCAACGTTTTTTTACTCACGTGTTCTGTAAGCCATAACTGTTTCGATATGGTGGAAAGTCGGATGTGTGTGTGACTGTGTATACTTGTTCCCTGGTTCCAAAGACAGCCCCAGGGCACAGATGTTGCCTCCCCCAACCCAGATATAAAGGCTTTAGGGAGTTTTGGCCTGCACTTGGCTCAACTCGACACAGCTTGGTTTGCCAGTATAAATGCAATGTGGGATTTAGCAATAGTGCCTTGCAGAATTTATTATTACTTTATTGGATTTATAGCAGTTGTGGCCAGGTGTAGGCCTAAAATTGCCTGTATGTGGAACTGTAGCTCTCGTAGATACAGATTAATTAAAAAATATAATCCTGTATGATGTTCACATTTCATTTTGGCAGCAGCATCTCATTTATTTTTCTACTTTATGTAACGCTGAGTGAAAATGGCTTACAGCTTCAGCTTGGAACCCTTCCTAATTCTGCTGCATACAGACCCACATCATTTTTTTATGTGGTCTAACATTTGTGTGTGTCTACTAGGTGCGTGTTGGAGGCTTTGAATACTCTCCGGGGACGTTGCAGATTTACTCAGACAGCCTGCTCACCCTGCCCGCCATCATCGGTATTGGAGGAGGTGGCGGCCTGCTCCTGCTGGTTATCATTGTGGTGCTGATTGCCTATAAGAGGAAATCACGGGATGCCGACCGCACCCTCAAACGCCTGCAACTGCAGATGGACAACCTGGAGTCCAGGGTGGCACTTGAGTGCAAAGAAGGTGAGTTACGACCATACTTGATCATCAACAAGGGTGACACTCAAACCAAACAAATATTTTCATATTTCTTTTTTTTCTCTCCAAGTTTCTTTCCATTTTTCCTCCCAAATAACTTACCATGTCCCAAAAAGAAATGTCTGTAAATCGGTCTCTCGCTGCAGTTTACCTTATAAGCGGCACAACTCCCATTCAATAGTCCATTCCATTTCTCCCTTTCTTTTCTTTTTTCTCTTTCACTCTCTATTCCCCCTCCCTCTCACTGCTACCCGTCCCCCTGCTGTGAGGTGGCAGCAGTGTGTGTGTGGCCACCAGATGTTGGCTCTCCACCCCATGAGAGAGCTGCCTGGCTAGCCTTACTAGCATCCACACTGAGAGAGGGAAAGGGGGAGATGGAGGTTAGATAGATACAGGCACAGAGGTGGGAAAGTGAGGGGTACTAGTATATTAGCATATATTCATTTGGCACCAAAGGAGCATGGATCCAGGGAGAGTCTAGTGATGCTGCTACTGGTTTGTCTGGCAAGAGAGAGAGAAGCAGATGGGGAGAAAGAGAAGGAGAATACTGATAACCATGATCATCACAATACATTTTTTATGAGACCACTTCACTTGTTGCACTGTAAACATTAATATACTGTTACAACATGAATACACTGTTACTAGTGCAGATGTTTCTGGAGCACAAACATATAGCAAACAATATTAGCTAAGGCTCCATATTCAAGGATAATCCTTTGTATAGATATTTGTTTAAACAATGAAGCATTGCATTCAATACATTTCAGAGACAAATACAAAATGGTCAAAGTGAATGCAACCATGGCCGAGAAATCCTCACTTCTCTATTATGGGTAACTTTCAAAAAGGCCTGATCCGACACCTCCCATAATGCAACTTGTCTTTGTCTTTTATGTTTGATCTTTAGTGAATGTAGCCTTTTTCCAGACTTTAAAATTGCCTACGGCTGTGAACAAATCAGAGCTTTGGTGGCATGATCAAAAATGGTGACATCATCGATTTAACAGAAATAACAACTCAGAAGATGACTGTGTGCGCGCGCTTCCCACCACTCCCCCTGACACTCAGGTCTTCATGCGTTGCTCTTTTGCAACTACTCACAATCACACACATACGCACACACACACACACACACACACACACACACACACACACACACACGTACACTGCAGGTCATACAGTGATTGGCTGGGGTCTGTGGCAGTGAGTCCAAGTGCCCTGACCCTGTCTGTCCCCTGCCGTCACCACTGTCTTGAAGACGACAACAGGATGGATGGGAGGAGGGGGTACAAAGCAAGGGAGATTAATATGGAAGACAACTAGAGAGAGGAGAACGGGAGGGGAGGTGGGCAATGAGGAAGGATGGATAGGATGATAATAAGGAGGGAAAAAACAAGAGCGAAAGCCAATAGAATCTAAAGTAGAGGAAGAGAGAGAAGTTGATCTGAAGATAGTGGGAGATAATTGGAGGTGGATGAAGCAACCTAAATATTGGATTGCAGATGGCGCTGGTGAGCAACTAAGAAGACAACATGGAGTGAAAAGGACAAGGGAATAAAATATGTGGGTTAAATGAATAAGGGATGAATGGTAGTGTGTAGTGAACCCCTTCTTTCCAAGTCCTGGGCTCCAAACAGAAAAGTATTGAATATATAGATGAAGTAAAACATAAATGATTAGAAGAGATGTGGCAGGCAAGGGAAAAAGAGACTGATTAGTGATGCCGAGAGAGACGGGTGGCACGAGTGAACCTAACAAACAGAAAGATGGAGAGATGACATGTAGCAGAGGAGAAGCAACCATAGGGGAGAGGGAGGTGACCTCTACGATGTCACTTTGGAAGGAGGAAGAAAAAGAGAGATAGGAAAAAGGGAATAGGGTGACACAAGCCATCTGTTAGTCTGGGCTCTGGTTTGTTATTTGTTTTGGTTGTGTATCCATGTGTTGGTGCGTTGTGGGTGACACTATAGGGCACACACAGTGGAGTTAATGAAATCATGGAGCTTTATGTTTAGTATTTACAAAATAGAAGCAAAGCAGTACGGCAAGATATATTCACTATTGTATGGTGTGTGCAGGAAAGGATTGTATCCCATTTGTTCCCTCTCGATGTGACTTGTGAGGCCACTGGAGTATACAGAACGGGGTCAGAACACACGCTCGCTGGGAACGGAAAATGTGTAAAAACACTGACACACGGACTCACATTAATCATCTGGGCACTAGGTTATGTGTTCAGCTGTGGGGCAAGACAAGAACAAGTGTGTGTGTGTGTGTGTGTGTGTGTGTGTGTGTGTGTGTGTGTGTGTGTGTGTGTGTGTGTGTGTGTGTGTGTGTGTGTGTGTGTGTGTGTGTGTGTGTGTGTGTGTGTGTGTGTGTGTGTGTGTGTGTGTGTGTGTGTGTGTGTGTGTGTGTGTGTGTGTGTGTGTGTTCACATGCTCAAGTTCCTGTGTGCAATTCCATCCTGAACTCCCCTCCAGCCACTGAGAACCTCAGCATTGCCTCCGCCCTGCTCTCTGCTCTCAGCACAGAGCGATAACATGAGGCTGCTTCACCGCTGCTCCTCCACACGCCTCCATCTCCTCCTAACTTCTCACCTGTTTCCTTTTGCTGCTCTTAAACATGCTGTTGCTGCCAATCAGATTTACTGAGGCATGCATGGTCAATGCAACATAAAGAGAGGCTGTACATTGCACATTTACCCAGGTGTTATAAGTTTGATTATAGTGCAATGTTAAGCTTTTTCTTTATGTATCTCTTTTGTGCGTCCTGTTTCTTAATTTCCCAATTTTTGGGGGAGAAAAACAACTATTACTTGATAACACAACCTTTGCATCTAAATAAATGCTTATTTGCTACTCACCTTTTCCAATTGATAACACACAACATTGTTTTAACCTACAAGACGATTGGATACAATGCGATCGATTTGATAGGATAATAGCTTATTCAGATCAAGTCTGAAATGTTACTTTCCATTACAGCTTAATTTGCACCATCAACAAGGACAAATGTTACTGAGCAGAACTTTTTCATAACAAGTGCGTGTTGGCACCTGAGGAGAATGCAACATCCCAAACAGAAGCCTGATTATACTTTTTCAGAATCAAGAAAATCAATGCTGTAGGCTATAACTATGTAAAACAGTGTTTTTCATTTGTGTGCAATTTAAAGTCTATATTAAAACAAAACTTTCATCCTGCAGTAAACAACCCTTATAGTATAATATATATGTCTAACCATTACTCGTCTTGTTGCACAGCCTTTGCAGAGCTGCAGACAGACATCCATGAGCTGACCCAGGAGCTGGACGGGGCAGGAATCCCCTTCCTGGACTACCGCACCTACGCCATGAGAGTCCTCTTTCCTGGGATAGAGGACCACCCAGTGCTCAAGGAGATGGAGGTACGGGTCAGTAGAGAGCACTCCGCTCACTTTCTCACATAAATACTCACTGGGAGAACTCAATGTTTGTTTGGATACTTCATTAGAAATGGTCTAATTGGACCAAGTAAGGAATCTGGTAAATACATGGGGAAATCAACCGTTTGATGAAGATCGTGGTTCTTTTTCCAGGATTTTTTTTTTTAAACTAATTTCTACAATTCAAAAAGGTTACAATGTTCTGTTATCTGTATTAGGTATTGATATAGGCTTTTAAGAGGCGTTCAACATGTTGAACTCCATGATTCATCCGCATCAATTTAACACAGTCTCTGTTAGAGGAAGGGAGAAATCAATCAATACAAGTGGGAGTTTTCAGGAATTATTCGGGAAGATGCATCATCCAGTATCAGAGGTGAACCTGAACATGCCCACCAAACTTATTTTATCTTCAACTGCTCTTTAGAGAAAGAGAAAGAAAAGGTAACTTGGTTGACAGAAGCTCTTGTAATGCAGTGAAGGGAGCGAGCACTGTCCGAGCCCCTAAGACTCTGCAGGTGATGTATTGCCTCTACAGGACCAAGCCTGTTTGAGGCTCATGAAGAAGCAATGTTCACCCATTCAATAAAACACTCTCCTCTCGACTACTGCTCCCTTCTCACGAGGGAACACTCCATCACTCGCGTGAAGCCCGGCTCTGTGGACCCTGTAACGCAGCATGGATTTGTACTTCCATCATTTCTGTATATACATTAGACTCTCATCACATGCATCACGTAGAAATGCCCCGTTGACTTGCATGCAAGGTGGCGGCTGCAGGGAGACATGCTGTATCTGCGTGGGCCATCAATGGTATTCCAAAGGGAAAGTGCAGCGCGACATTGGATTTTCATTTGTATGGCCCACGCAATCACAGGCCACAGTAGTGCGCTAGCAAGCAGATCAATTTCTTATTACAGAGTGAAGCTCACATTCTCACTTCAGACCTCCGTTTCTCTCCCTCAGAGGGGGAGACCTGCCCTGTGCTCTGAGAGAAGAAGAGAATCAGTAAAAAGAGGGGTTGCAGTGTGGAAGGGAGAGAGAACTGGGATACAGGAGAGAACATTGAAACAATAAAAGTGCGAACCCTTAAAGCCTTGTTTCTCTGGATGCATATTTGAGATTATCCTCTCCATTTCCTGGTACATGTTTTGTGTGTGTGTCTGCATGTTGCCCTTTTGCCAATATTCCCTTTATCTAATATTCCTCCTTCTAACTCATACTCATCCATTCCTCAACTAAAACTCACATCCTCCTTTCAATCCTGATCTCAACCTCTTCGCTCTTTTCTATATCCCTCATTTGCCCTTTTACAATTCGTGTGCATTCTCTTTCTTATTTTCACTTCTCTCTATATTTCCATCCCTCTCTTCCACTACATTCTCTGTCTCCCCTTCATGCTGATGTAACCCTACCTTCATCCTTACTCCAAACAACCCCATACCTTTTTATTTCCCATATCCTCATGTTCTCTCCTCACACTCCTTCTCCATCATCACCTCTGTTGCGTCCTTTCCAGGTCCCCGCCAACACGGAGAAGGCCCTGACACTATTCGGCCAGATGCTGACCAAAAAGCACTTCCTGCTGACCTTCATCCGCACCTTGGAGGCGCAGCGCTCCTTCTCCATGCGGGACAGGGGCAACGTGGCCTCCCTCATAATGACGGCGCTGCAGGGGGAGATGGAGTACGCCACGGGGGTCCTCAAACAGCTCCTGTCTGACCTCATCGACAAAAACCTGGAGAGCAAGAACCACCCGAAGCTCTTACTCAGGAGGTACAGAAACACACATGCACAGATAGCTTTCCCACTAAGCCATGTCCCTTTTTTTATACTAAGTGGGACATACTGACTGCTTTGAGGCATCCGTGAGAAAAGCCCCTCTGAGGGAATTAGCGCTTCTTTCAAAAAGGACAGAAATTCAACAAAGAAGCACATAGTTATACTCACTTTAGTACTAAAATAAGAACAGAATTGATGACAACATGATAGAAAAAGAGAATATGATGCTGTGTGATAATGTCAAGCTTGTAATTTGTTCCTTTTTTCCTCTGAATAAAGTTATGGAAGACAGGGGACTGTGGGCTTTTAGGGGCCGATGTGACGTTACCTCTTCTCTATCTCTCAACCATGTCCCTGTCAGAGAGGATTACACCCCTGAGCACACACCCACTCCCAATGGAGCTGCAAACAGACACTCTCACACACACAGTGAGAAAGGTAGAAAGGGGAACAGTGCAAGGGATGGAGGGGATGTAAAGGAGAAGAAGGGGAGCATTTACGACGGAAGGGAAAGAGAGAGATGGGATTGGTAAAAGGGGAAGTTGTGCGGAAGTGGAGGAAAAGATGTGAGGTGACAGCGAGATAAAGGTGGATGGAGGAAAATGGTGATTGACAGAAAGAGAGGGCAACATGTCTCGAGGGGGACTTGGGCTGAAGGCAAATTGATGGAAGGAGAAACATGGATGGAGAGAGAAGAGGAAGGAAGAATAGAAAAGGTGCAATATGGTGGAAGAACAGATAGGCAGAGGGAGAAAGAAAGAGCTCTTGCAGGGCAGGAGGAGACACACATATTTAAGGAAAGACACAATTAGAGAAATGGCCTGTCTCCAAATAAATTGGAATTAGACATTAAATGATAAAAAAAAAAGTTATGTTTTCTTTCTCCTCTGAGAGATATTTAATTAAAAGTCTAATCAAATAAATGACTCTCAGCCAGTGTGCCTGTGTGAAGCCTTTTCCAATCCCCTCTTGGGGCGTACGGTCACAACACGCTGTCCCTGCTAACTACACTAGCCTCGGGAGCTGGCGTTAATAAGCTCTGCAATTATAACACATGCTTCACCCTGATTTGGTATTTTTCCTGCAATAGATAGACTTTAGAACAGTTTTATTTTTAGACATAGTACACAGAAAAGCAAAGTAGAAAGACTTAATAATCTGCTCCCATGTGGATTAACATCCCTATGGGTGAATAGCGCTCTTGCAAAGGATGCTTTCTGTTTGCTTTGAACGTTATAGACTCGCTGTGTGTGTCCAGGAGAGCTGCATCATCACTCTAGTGGCGTAGTTTCCTGAAATGAGATGAGATTAAAATGCGCCTACTATCGTGTTCCTGACATGGCCATAAGCGTGTTCTGTCCAGGTGTATTCGCCTCCACCGTCCTCCATTCCCTGTAGCCTCATCTTTCAGATATTTTGCTGACAGCCATGAGAAACAAAAACGGCTCCAAATACATCAAACACCGCTCAGCAGTCAAAACTGGGAAGCTAGCGGAAGCGTAGGAGTTCACGTCTTGTTCCTGCTACGGGCCCTCACTGGTTCCATTGGCACATTGGCCTAGTTTCCTGTGTTTTCCCTTTCTATTTCTCAGCTGTCTAAAAAAAGGAAGAAATCAGTGCAAAGTTGACAAGAACAAATCTCCCTGCGCCGTCATCTCTCAACAGGATACGCCTTTCTTCACCTTTTCACACCTCGTGCTGTGCTAATGACAGGAAGACTAATATTAACACGAGTGTGGGCATGTGGCCCAGTTAGACAACTCGGTAACCCAGCAGCAGAAGGCTCTCGTGTGCACCCCCCATTCGTCTTAGAGTAAACAAGGAATGGATAATTAAGCAGTCTTGCCGTTTCCCCCTAATATAAAAAGGAAAAGATGTTAGAAAGCGAGGAGGTAAATCTGAGGACGATGACGGAGAGAAAGAAATAATCACTTGTTTTCCCGCAGAACCGTTAGCGCCGGTCTCCCTTTCAGCTGTTTAACAAATTAGACGCAATAAGTCCGTTAATTACAATGCCTTTTAATTGCTCTGCTTTCACTCGCCCGGTTGTTCACGTGTGTCCGCTCAGGAGCGTGCGGAGGCTTCCCTCATTACACGGCAGGTTTGTGATTAACGAGAGGAGTTAGCGAATTATACTAATTGCTTTATTTTCAATGAAGACGAGTGGGTTTTGCTTGAAGGAGCGGGGGGGGGGGGAATGTTGGGGGTGAAACAATGAAAGAAATGCAGGGGTTTGTTTTGGCAAGTTAATTTGTTTGCATTTGAAGATGGAGGGTGGGAGTAAAGAAGAGCAATGGAAAGGGCTCAGCTGTTTGAAGGGTAACCGCACAACCACTGATAATGCAGCATGTTCTCTTTGATGTGCCGGCGCCTCTTAAATGCCTTTTCCCCCTCATGATGAAAGCGTTGGTTTATGCCCAGAGATCCTAGCCCGGGGGGGATGGGGGTTTGTTTGGGTTCTGTGTTGAAACAGGGACGAGACATTTGGGATGACTCCAACACCTCAGACTGTCTCGTGCAGAGGTGCTTCTTAAAAAGATAAATGTGTTTGTTTTTCCCCTCCTTACTCTGTTTCCTTCCTTTCACTGTCAATCTCTTATTTAATTGTCCTATTATTTTTCCCTCCCAGGACTGAGTCAGTCGCTGAGAAGATGCTCACCAACTGGTTCACCTTCCTGCTTTACAAGTTCCTCAAGGTAAAATAGTCCGTCACACAACAGGCAGCCACACACTAGTTTGGAGGCAATACTAACACCGCTTTTGTTTGAGAATAGAAAAATGCTTCACTAACACACACACACACACACACACACACACACACATTCACAGCTGCAGCATTAGATAAGGCAGAGGCAGCAGGATACCTATCCCTTACCTCCGCCTTTCATGTGGTAAATTCTCCTTCCTCTGAATTGAGGAAGCTGCGGTGTGAAGCGCTGTTCACACACAGCTGGTGGCGTTGTTGTGATTGCCGTAGCCTGTCGCAATAACCTGTCCTCTCTTTGTGTCCCTCACTGGATTCTTTTACAGCCGTGTGTGTGTGTGTGTGTGTGTGTGTGTGTGTGTGTGTGTGTGTGTGTGTGTGTGTGTGTGTGTGTGTGTGTGTGTGTGTGTGTGTGTGTGTGTGTGTGTGTGTGTGTGTGTGTGTGTGTGTGTGTGTGTGTGTGTGTGTGTGTGTGTGTGTGTGTGTGTGTGTGTGTGTGTGTGTGTGTGTGTGTGTGTGTGTGTGTGTGTGTGTGTGTGTGTGTGTGTGTGTGCCTTTGTGTGCCTTTGTGTTTGTATCCCTTTTCAAAGCTTTGGGGCTTAGCAAAAGAGGAAGGCAAAGATCTTACACAAATGCATACTCTTATTTCTTTGTCTGTCTGTGAATTATTTCTCCTTTTTGAATTCTTCTCCCTCTGATATGGAATCAAGGAGACTTATTGAGGCTTAAACGGTGTTGAATTCTTGTTTCCACACACACGTTCACTAAATGCAAACATCGCTGCAACTAATCAGTTAGCAGCGGGGCCTTAGACCCCCGCCAGGACAGGCATTCCGGTGGACAGCGAACCAGCCAAGCCCCCGGGGGTCCCAGTTAGCATCTGTGTGTGTGTTGGTGTGTCTGTTTTGCGTGTGCATGCATGTGTTTTGGCTCAAGAATGATTTGGGTTTATAGACAGGGAAGTGGGATATTATCGATGATATTTTATACTTTAGAGGAAACTAAAAACTGAAAGGATTGGGGCTGAAGGATGTAGAGGGAAAAGGGTCAGAAGTGGTTATAGATAGGTGAGAGGAAGTAAAAATGTTTTTTATCGAAAAATATGAACGAAGAGTGGAAGGGAAACCGAAAATGATTGGAAAAAAAGCACTTCTGAGGCCCGCTGTAGCTAGCAGTAAGGTAACCAACCTGGCTTCTATCCAACCACTGCGATCCAGTGCCTCTCTTTCTCCTGACTTTGTAGTGGTCACTGGTCACATAAGAGAAAGGCCTGAACAGATGTCAAGGTTCAGCCAGGTTTGATTAGAGATGGGTAAAGGTCAAGTAGTTGTTCAAAGTGGAAGGAAATAGATAAAGCTTACCAAAGGGAACAGGAATAAGGGAAACAAAAAAGCTTGAATCCATACCCTCATTCTAAGGGTTCACTTGTCCTGTCTTGTTTGAGAGAGTGGGGGGGGGTCTCACAGGCTAACTCTATTTCCGTGTGTTGCTTTAGGTACAATTGATGGCTGTTTTAGGGGTTTGTATAAACATGTATTGTAATAGTACATATACTTGAATTAATAAATATGATACATCATAATAATGTGAATAGGAGACATTTCTAAACATGGAGCATCATCTTTTCCACACTGAAAGGAGAGAGAAGACTGAAGCGGCACAGAGCTGGTCTTTATGCTGTTCGACAGAGAGCAGGTCAGCCGTGTGCTGTGTGTCTCCACAGGAAGCAGACAGGGCTAGATTATCCCACAGAGTTCATCTGACAGCTCACCAAGATGACTGGCATGTTGATGCATGAACATGCCCGGCGGCAGGAAGCACATGGAGTAGCATGTTGAAGCTTCAAAGAACACTTCAAAAATGTGATCAAATGTTCCAACTGCACTAATTTGAGTATGATTGGGTTTGCGTGCTGATAGTATTTTCACTTTTTCAATAAATTGTGCTTATTGTTTTTTTTTGCTGCATTCCTCAGAGTGCGCAAAATGGAAAGATAGCCGAAACGATAAATATAAAACCCAAGCCCAAATAACTGGAATTACCCTTTAAAGAGGAAGTTGTAAAAGCAAGCAGCGCTGAGTTGTCAGGCCGGCAGAACGAGTGTAAAAGAGAGTGGGGGGAGAGAGACGGGCGCTAAAACCTCCCAGAGCTCGTTGCCGGGCTGACACGTCTCGCACACCGAAGTGCTTCTCCAAGCGTTTTTCAGCCCTCAGTCGTTAACCTTCTATTAACTCCTCCATCAATTGCCACTCATTCACACTCGCTCTGATTTCTCCCCTACTCGCTCACTCACTCCCTCACACACACAAATAGAGATTTTTACAAAAAGGTGTTTTTTTTCCCCTTTACTGAGACACTGGGGAGGTGTGTGTGTGTGTGTGTGTGTGTGTGTGTGTGTGTGTGTGTGTGTGTGTGTGTGTGTGTGTGTGTGTGTGTGTGTGTGTGTGTGTGTGTGTGTGTGTGTGTGTGTGTGTGTGTGTGTGTGTGTGTGTGTGTGTGTGTGTGTGTGTGTGTGTGTGTGTGTGTGTGTGTGTGTGTGTGGTGTGTGTGTGTGTGTGTGTGTGTGTGTGTGTGTGTGTGTGTGTGTGTGTGTGTGTGTGTGTGTGGTGTGTGTGTGTGTGTGTGTGTGGGGGGGGGGGGGGGTGTGTGTGTGGGGGGGGTGGGGGTGTGTGTGTGTGTGTGCGCTCAAGTTCCTGTGTGCAATTCCATCCTGAACTCCCCTCCAGCCACTGAGAACCTCAGCATTTCCTGTGTGTGTGTGAAGAGAAAAGAAAATGGTGTGTGTTGTTTTGAGTCGGTTTACAGCGTGCCGTTAGCCAACACAGGCCATGGCCCCGTCCTTAACGGCTCAGCCTCTGGTTGGCTTAAAGAAGATTAGAAATATAATTGGAGAGTTGCTCAGCGGAGCTGTGCGCTTTTTGCTGCTGTGTACTTTTTTTCTCGGTAAAGTTTTTGCACAGTTAGTAGTTTGCATTTTAACAATCTGTCTTTCTCTCCTTTTCCTTTTTTTCCCTCTATCGCCATCTTGCCTTTCACTTCTACCTGTCTGCCTCTTCCTACTTTCCCTTTGCACTCTGGTTCTGCAGGAATGTGCTGGTGAGCCTCTCTTCATGCTGTACTGCGCCATGAAGCAGCAAATGGAAAAGGGACCAATAGACTCGATCACAGGAGAGGCCCGCTACTCCCTCAGCGAAGACAAACTCATCAGGCAGCAGATTGACTACAAGACTTTGGTCAGTCCACAAACACATACTAGTGGACACAAAGACACTTTTGGTTTCAGAGGATAGAACATACAGTATAAAGTTTATACTGTACATCTCCTGTATTTATACGGAGCCAGGAAACTTTGAAAGTCTTACTTGCCAAGGACAATTCTGTTGTTGTTGGCAAGATTTGTAACCTACAACCCCACAAATGCTCCTTTGAGGCTCATGACACACATATCAATACGGAGAAAACATATTGTATCCATCAATTCAGATGAAACACCCTTTTAATAGTAATAAAGAGCTGTACGTGAACTGTTACCCAGTTGAGTATTGATTCTTAACTGCTGTATGAAGTGCTGGTTTGCAAAAATCATCGCAGGGTCACGCCCCCAATAAACAACCTTCCCAGTATGATGACTTCCATCTTAATGTGAAACGTTGCCCTCTGCCCTCCGGCCTGCAGACGCTGCACTGTGTGAACCCGGAGAACGAGAACGCTCCGGAGGTGACGGTGAAGAGCCTGAACTGTGACACCGTCACGCAGGTGAAGGAGAAGCTGCTGGATGCCGTGTACAAGGGAACACCGTACTCCCAGAGACCAAAGGCCTCCGACATGGATCTGGGTAAGGAGTGGGAACACTGCACAAGACTCACACACACACACACACACACACACTCCATCCACAGGTGCAGTACTACAGGGTGTAAAGAGGGAATCATTTCTAGAGCTCTCTGGAGCAGGAGGGGAGCTCTACAGAGAAGTGATTCTGTTAAAATAACTAAAGTGAGCAGCCAAATTAAGCATTACACGCATTTCAATGTAGTCAGACAGTTAACTTCACATTTTCTTATGATTCGGAAAGTTTTGATGAATGAATCCGTGACATCTATGTCCCACTTCTCTCTGTATTTCCTCACTTAAACGACACAACCTTACCTCCATCCTCTTTGTGTGACAGAATGGCGGCAGGGTAGGATGGCGCGCATCATCCTGCAGGACGAGGACGTCACCACTAAGATCGACAATGACTGGAAGAGGCTCAACACCCTGGCTCACTACCAGGTACTCCCGCACGACATCAATCCCATGGTTCTTAGTGTCTCGGTGGAACAACAACTCCTCATTGATTTGTTTGAGCATTATTACTGATTTGCAGTTGGTGTTATGGTTGTCTTTCTGTTAAGTATTTCTTAGTCTTTTGAATGTTTAATGTTGTAAATGTTATTTATTCACATCAGTCATTTAAAAAGATGTCTATTACACATCAAGATAAGATGTACTTTATTAATCCCACTTTTGGAAATTGTCGGTGCTCTTAGAACTAGCAGTGATGTAAATAAAGGTAGCACAGTGACTGTTTGTGTAATCTTGCTGCTTGATATTTTGTGCAGTCCTAACTTATCTTGAACTCCCTGTTCCAGGTGACAGATGGCTCCGTGATTGCCCTGGTGCCTAAACAGAACTCGGCCTACAACATCTCCAACTCCTCCACATTCACCAAGTCCCTCAGCAGATACGGTACGATAGAATGTGTTTGTTTGTGTGCCTTCATTTCAAAATATGTGCAAACACATTTCGAACATGACCAAAGTAAAAGCAAAATGCCTTACTTGTATTCAGATGAGTTCTGACTAAATGTGCGAAATATGATACTTCTGACAGGAAGAACATCTTTAGACATTAAAAAATATATTTATTTTGACATATGATCAAATCTCTTTCAAACCTGTTTAAGTGATTAAGTTCAAGAACTGTTGAACTACTTGTTTCACCCTTCTTTAAACAGTTTTTAGAAAGTATAACCCAGATTTAATGTAAACATTTAATTACATTTGACAGTGTACTACTACCATTTTGGTTATCCAGGCAACTTTTCAGCAAAAATTCCCATCTTTGCAATAAAACAGTTTCATGTTAATTCCCATAATGCACCCCGCAGAGGACGGGACGCATGACAGCTGTCAGCAGTACTACTTTGTGTCACTGCACAGTGACTTCCTGACTGACAATCCCTTCAAGTTCTGTCTGATGCTAATCGTAAATGCCGTTTCGGAGATGCTATAGTGTATGGTGTAGGAATAGATCCACGTTATTAAATGTACATAAATCAATATAAATTACCATACAAAACAACATACGTTTTCCACACCTTGTGATAGGCTGTACACGCCCAGAATGCATGAGAGCAGGATCAAGGTATAATGGTACCAATGCCGATCTGAGATGGATTATTGGCTCTACAGGTGTGAAACATGGATGTGTGAAGTGAAGGAACCCGTTGCATTGTGGGTGATCCTTTCAAACTCAAACATGTGATTTAGCCAATGCTTTGTCCAATGCCAGGCAGAGTATATTTGAGACCATATACTGTATACTGTAGGCTAAAGTCATTACTCACAGCAGGAAGCCGTGTAGCTGTGAGGTCCAATGCTGTCAGGATAATGGGTTGTGAGGACGACAATCATGCAATCAAATGTATTAAAATGACATCAAATTGTTGGTTGACATTTTGGAAAAAGACGAGATTATGTCTAATAGTGATTATTTTTTACGCCAAAAAAGCCCAGTCCATTTAGTTGACCTCAGTTTCATTACTTTTTTCCATCCCTCTTTTATCCTCTCAATCCGTCTCTGGTGTACAGTAACTCTGTTCCTGAGTGTGTCCCCCATGACACACACACATAAATACTCACCAACACAGCCATCGCCCTCACTCGGTGCTTTCCTGGTTCACATTCTCTCCTGACATTTTGAACCTCTCTATCCTTTACTATTTTGTCGCCAGAATGACAAGCATTCAAACTGAGAACGTAATGCTCCGTGTCACAAAATAGGGGATCACTGTCCAACAAAGGGAGGGAGGGAGGGAGGCAGGGAGGGAGGGAGGGAGGAGGGAGAGTGACAGACACATTTATATTGGAAAGAAAGAGTGACGTGCATGTAGAAGGATCTGTAACCTTTTATGAATCGTTTTAACTTCATGCAGATATTCTCTCTGTAGGTACTTCAGACTTCTTATTCATGTATTTGTATACCTAGGTAGCTTAATTTACTAATATTTGTTTACTTTTTATGTTGAAATAGTGATTAAGACCAAATGAATTGTACTTTTACTAACTAGAGACCTAGCTATCGTTTGTTATGTGTTGTATCAAGTTATATTTATCTAAAACACCCTTACGTCTCAGCTAGAGGTTCAAGGCAACAGCAAGCATTAATGAAGGCCGTGGCCGTTTCTCAATGTCGAGTAGAGCTGCTGCAGAGCCACTATGTCCAGTATACTACGTCATGTGTGTCATACTATGTCAAGCAGCTCTACTCGACATTGAGAAACGGCCACTGTCTCGGAGTCTACGTGTGATTTCTGAAGGTTCTTATCTTATCTATTATTGGTCAATGCCAATCAATATTACAAAAAGAGCTTTATGTCAGAAAACCTTGAACTTTGAACTTTAATTTCTATATTTACCTCCTTATTCCTGGATGCAAAATATGTATACAATTATTTGTAAGAAAACACCAGATTTGTGTCTTTCTTGTTTTTTTGGCCCTTTTCCTCAACTCTTCTCTGTCTCCTCTGTCTCCAGAGAGCATGCTGAGGACTGCCAGCAGTCCAGACAGCCTGCGCTCCCGGACCCCGATGATCACCCCCGACCTGGAGAGCGGCACCAAGCTGTGGCACCTGGTGAAGAACCACGACCACTCAGACCAGAGGGAAGGAGACAGGGGGAGCAAGATGGTCTCTGAGATCTACCTAACCAGACTGCTGGCCACAAAGGTATCCAGAAACACACACACACACTTACTCACCTTAATCCATGTAGCCCACTTCCACCAGCAGCCTCCACCCCTGACCTTTCGTGTGGTGGTGGTCTCAGAGCTCATTAACATTTTGCATAACCTTTTGCACAAAGACACACATATGCACAGGAATTAGTGTGTGTGTGTGTGTGTGTCTTAATTAGGAGGTTGACCTTTGGCTATTGAGCTGTTTGTCCGGTGTTACTGGGCCCTCTGTTGGTGGCCTCAGGGCTTTCAGGCCCGGGCTTTTACCCCGAGATCATCACTCATCAAATTCCTGCATGTCCTCCAGACCACACTGTGGAACCGGCTCAGGGTGTAATGCAGTGCGTGTGTTCAGATGATGATCTGAAAGGTTATTTGGAGGCTTGTGATGTCCTGGAGAAACCTCCCTTAGTGTGTTGTTAACCACAGTTGAGTGACTGTTTTAAAGTGTTGTGGAACAGCTTTTGCAACCCTGAGACCATTTCATATTCTGGGACTGTTGAAGCTGGTACAATGTTTACCAGAGCTGTTGAGAGCAATTAAGAGTCTTCAGAATGTTTTGAAACCGGTTGTCTAGGTTATTGTGTGTTTATGGTCTGCTACACAAATGTCCGATAAACAAGTTGTGGCTGTACATATTTTACATTTGCCCATATTAATATCTTGATTATATTTGTAAGAATGAGATTAAGCATTAAGAAAGTCATTCATTAATATGCCTAGGTGGTTTTTAATCCTTCAGAATCCATTATTGCCATTAAAGTTTTTAGATGATTAACTTCAACTGCACTTTAGAACCAACTGAAGAAAGCTTACCAACAGGAGAGGAGTTTAGATTTAGTGTGCTCAACATAAAGTTCACAGCTCTTACTTTAAGTTAACACTGATTCGCCTTATGTGCAGAATACACAGGAGCTCCATCTGTTTTGTTTCATGCGCACACAACGTGCAGTAGTCTTATCGTAGTGCATGCCGTTATTCAGCCCACCTAATCTTTCTTCTTCCTGGAATGTGCACTCATTAGACTAGATTTCCATTGTATTGACTTCAGGTAGAAAAGTGCAAGGTTAGCAGCTTCAATGCATCCTCGATTGGGAAAGATTAACATGCAAGCCAGGGGGAGACAACTTAGAGCGCTGCAGTTTGTTCTTATTTATTAGCCCCCACAGCTCTTGAAAGCTGATGTGTGGAGGACAAAACTGCATATTCCACTTCTTGCTGGTTTAAATAGGGTTTGCAAAAGGTTGAAGATGGGAAATAATGCGCTGAACACTTTTGGGAAATATCAAATCGTTTCAACTCCAGAGGAATTTGAGTTGTGTGATATGGTAAAAAAAACTTTGCAAAAAGGCTTTAGGCTGAACTCACATTGGGCCCCGTCCTAAACACTGTAAAGAACACTCAGCACCATCACAGACTCTCAGAAAGTTGGAGAACTAACAGCGAAGCACTGTCATTCTCAAACATCGCCTCCAGCCAGACCAGGAATATTCACGAGAAAACGATAAGATAAGATGGACTTTTATTAATCCCTCGTGGGGAAATTGTTTCTCTGCATTTGACCCATCCTAGTGTTAGGAGCAGTGTGCTGCCATTTTGAATGGCGCCCGGGGAGCAGTGTAGGGAACGGTGCCTTGCTCAGGGACACCTCGGTAGCACTTGGTCTTGCCGGGACTTGAACTGGTGACCTTCCAGTTACCAAGTCAAGTCCCTATCGACTTCACCACCACGAACGTTTTATTTTGTCCTTTTTGTCTCACATATGCCGGTATTGCTGTTAGTTTTTATCCAACATTGTTACCATAATGACATTACGTGGGCTGGTTTATTTTAAGATGGTTCACCATGTCTCTGGATTTGAACATAGAAGAAACTTAAATCAAACAGATCAATCCTTTTGTAACTTACGAAGCCGTTGTCTGTTCTTCTGCTCAGGGTACGCTCCAGAAGTTTGTGGATGACCTGTTCGAGACCATCTTCAGCACGGCGCACCGAGGAAGCGCCCTGCCTCTCGCCATCAAGTACATGTTTGACTTCCTGGACGAGCAGGCAGACAAACACTCCATATCAGACTCTGATGTGCGGCACACTTGGAAGAGCAATTGGTGAGTCCATGTGCTGAGTGGTGCGTTGTTAGGAGGGTTTGGTAGCCACTTTGTGTCTTGTTAGTGTTGTGAAAAACTTGCTGTGGTATGAAAATATGTTTGACTGTAAGCCAGCAAATATGCAACGAATTACAGCGTTGGTGCAAATTGTGCAGTTACTTTTTCTCTTGCCTCGGGTATTTCATCACTAAGAGTCTGCATGCAGGGTTATTTGCTGCTCTCCTTCTAACTGTGCAACTTGTCTCCCTCCCCTTCCACCTTTTCTTTTCATTCTTCCAGTCTTCCACTGCGGTTCTGGGTGAACGTGATCAAAAACCCCCAGTTTGTCTTTGACATCCATAAGAACAGCATCACAGACGCCTGCCTGTCTGTGGTGGCTCAGACCTTCATGGACTCCTGTTCAACATCAGAGCACAAACTAGGGAAGGACTCGCCTTCTAACAAGCTGCTCTACGCTAAAGACATCCCCAACTATAAGAACTGGGTCGAGAGGTAAGGCAGCAACTGTTCGATGTGTGTCCTAAATTCTGCTTTAAATCAGATCTGTCAATTCTAAGCTGTGTTTTTTTCTTCTCCAGGTACTACTCTGACATCTCCAGGATGCCGGTCATCAGTGACCAGGACATGAGTGCGTACCTGGCGGAGCAGTCGCGCCTGCACGCCAACCAGTTCAACAGCATGTCGGCCCTCAACGAGATCTACTCCTACATTGTCAAGTACAAGGATGAGGTGAGCTCAGAGTTTCAGTTTAGTGAGACTTAGGGTTTGTTAGTGCCTTGAGTGTTTTCAGCTAACCTGGAGGTTACTCCTGAAAAAGCTAAGATTATTGTGATTGTTGTCATGTATTCATTATTCTTTCTACAAACAAAGAATAATTTACCCCTGGGATGTTTCGGTTTCTATTCTTCAACAAAGGACTGTTTTACATGTGTCCTATTAAATGCCTTATAACTAGCCTAGCCAAAAATCTACAGCCAGCATTTTTTTTAAAGTATCAAAAAGCGTGTGTTTCAAAAAGCACCCGAGTAGTTATTTTTGCTGGACAGATGGAATAAGTGTTGAGGAAAGGTAGATTACACTGAATTGACCACCTAAGAGCCTGTTTTTGTAGGCTACAGGTAGTTCCTCCCCCTTATTTCTTTCAGCCGCTTATTGTCCGTGCTTGACTTTATTTGAATACAAGCTTTTATATTTACAGAATATACCCATTTGACATTGCAAGGTGGTATGTTGCTGTCCTCTCTCAGTCTTGTTTGGGGAACCCACTCCACATTTTGAAAGCAAAAGCGGCTCACTGTGACATTGACTGACCTCCTCCTCCCTCTGTCCTCAGATCTTGTCGGCTCTGGAGCAGGACGAGCAGGCGAGGCGACAGAGACTGAGGAGCAAGCTGGAGCAGGTCATCGACACAATGGCCCTGAGCAGCTGAGGGACCATCCTACACCTCCATCTCCTCCTTCTCTTCACTCCTCCTCTCCATCTGTGTCTCTCCCTCGCTCCTCTCAACCAGACAACAAACAAAACTCCAACCCCCAACAATACGACAGACGAACTGCAAAAGGACTGACGCAGAATACTGCAAAATGGGGGGGGTTCGGCAGAGATGGGCGGACCTGTGTACGCTTACATGTGTCTGTGTGTGTTTGTCTGCAGCCCCATACAGCGTGTGGGCTCGTGTCTGTGTGAGAGACTGGGACACCAGACGTTTTCACACACGCATACATGGAGAAACATGTCAACTGACAGCATTTGATTATTGTGGATATTGGTGTTTGTCGTTTGCTTGATTTTGATTTCTGGAGTTTTGTCGTGATGAAGCGATGGTCAGGAAAGAAACAATGAAAGCCCGGAAAGGAACTCCATTTATGGCACCACTCGCAGGACGGACCAATCTGTGATGAGCCAATGGAGAAAGGCTCTCTAGGTCATGTGAATCCAACGTGTCACAGTTTTAAAGGATGTTAGATTTTTCTCTTTTTCGTTTTTGTATAGATGTAATCAACTGCCCACTCTCTGATCTCTCGCCACTTGTATTACTGCTGAATTTGCACAATTTACAGAAACGTTACAAAGGAAGACGATATAGATATTATATATAAATACAGCTACCTTTTTAAAGAAAGAATAGGGAGAAAAACATTTTTGTTGTTTTTTTTCTCATTTTAAACCAACTAACAGAATAAAAATAAGAACAATAGAACATGATTTGATATTTCAAGTACAAAAGAAAAAACAACATAGACAAAAAAAACTACGAAAAAGAAACAAAAAAGTCGTACTGTGCCATGTTTTCTTTGAATGTTGTTTAGTGCAAAGACATTTTGTTGGATGGAATATGCTACCGTATGATTTTAAATATGAACATGCCTAGTGACTGAAATGAATTGTTTGAGTAATGACGCTTCAAAAGATCCTTGTTGAAAATGACGTGAAAGGACACAGAGATGTCGGTCTTCTCGAGTTAGGACAGTTCACGGCGGCGATATCATGAAGATGCTGTTGTTTTGAATTCTATCAGTGCAATCGTTTGGTTTCAGAGAAACATGAAATATACTCACAGGATTGTTGCGTTCTCATGGCCACGTTAGTATCCAGCGCCACAGCTGGTTCTCTAAGGGGGAAGACGTGACAGGAGAGTGGATCGTGTTTTAGTAACTGAATAATGAAGTAGCTACATTGCACTACCTGATATATTTCCATTTCCCCCAATACCACATAGGCACCATATCTAACCATGAGGATTCGACAGGACCCCCGTTTGTGTAACCCACCCATGAAGGGTCATGCATTATCCAATAGTCCTGTTTACGTCTTTACAGAAGCAACAATGAGGTCAGGTAGAGCTCAGACCCTCAGTGGTGAAACAAAGTGTGGAGAGCTGTCTTCAGCCGCTTTTTTTTCAATGTTAATACCCATAAAGAGGGACTTGGAAAATATATACTGAGTGTTTCTCTCCACCTCTAACCTATCAACTTGAGACAGGGGTTTTAGCTTTTTTTTTCATAGTGGGGGGTATAGGAAGATACGGAGGTGAGACGCCTCTGTTCATTAGCTCCACAAAGCTGAGTAATCCTCCCCTTAGCCTGCAGCTCTTGTTTCAGAACTAGCCTTTTGCCATGTGTGGCTTAAGCCCCCTTTTTTTTTTATTACTGCTCTCTTAAGAACATTTCTCTGTTTCTCTTTTTTTGAAGTCAGGGTTATTGACTTGGTGGTGAGAAATGCTATTCATTTTTTTGTCTGCTTGCCGAAAAACCAAACTGGTCTGTAAAATGTTTTCGTTGTTTTCATTTGTAAATTGTATACTTTTTCATAATGAACAGAAGCTGTTTGCCATTTTTTCGTAATCAGGTTGTTTTTTTCGTCTTTTTCTTTTGAACATGTAAATTGAACATTTGACGGTGTCACAGAAGACAACATGTTTGCTTTGGTTTGCCTGACATTGAAGTACTTGACCGAACTCAAGGTTTATTTCCCTGATCTTAAGGATCAAAATGAAATTGTTGCATCAGATGAGCATCTGTGTCTTTGTGATAGAAATGTGACTTGCTGCTTTAACTCTTGTACCTTGTTTTTCTATCAAACATTAGGGCTGTCATTTTGTGCTGATCATAAATGCTGTCCCTTTCTATTTTTACGCCAGGTCTTTGAAAAAAATCTCTCATATCCACGAAAAGTGAGCACAGCTCCCAGATTAATGTCAACCGCACCATTTTGTTTACATACTTAGATGTGACATTACTTTCTACTGCTGCAGCTACATGTGAGCCTAATCAACTGGATACCTGTAGGGACTCAATAGTTCACTCTATACCTACCGAATATATCTTGAGGGACCACTCGGCCCATCTTAGTTGTTCAGTTGATAATGGTGGCTAGACTATTACATAATATCTGTTAAAATCATGAATATTGAAGAGTACTGCAAAACCTCAAACAAACATTTAAAAAACATGTTTTGTTCTTGTGCCGTATACAGCTGAGGTTTTGCTGCAGTCGTACATGTGATGCTCTTACAGTAGATTGCATCACAAGAGCTCTGTAGTGCTTTACCAGCACTATGTACAGTAGGGATACATCCACCTGCTGTGTCTGGTCGATGATCCATCAGGCTTTATTTTCAGGACACTTGAACATTCTCAAATCATTCTCAGGTTCGTGGTTCACTTGTGTCGTATTTTGGTTGTAATTTGGTTGATTAAATGAGTGCTGCGAGAGTTGGCTTATCGTTTGCATGGCTACTTGCCTTTTTAAACAAAGTGTGAGAGAAACGTACCAGTCACCATTCTTTATCCTTCGTTTTGCACAGTTTGGTGTGATAATTGGCTCGTATTTAGTGTTGTGGTGGAGGTGGTATACAGCATGTCAGTTTTAGAGTGTCAGGAGGAGGCATCAGGTGACTTAAAACGTGGACAACATGACGACTGCAGTTTGACGGAGTTACTGGGTATTATGCTGTTTTTCTGTCAAAATGAACACATGGCTTCAGTATGAGCCAGCACATACTCATGTATCTCATGTTTCATTCTCAGCTCTAAAGACATGCTTGGTCATACTTTTGCCTTCCCACAAAAAAAAAACATAGTTGAATCAAATGCAAGTCCTGGCACCATTCTGTTTTCAGTTTTATTTTCAGGCTTTCTTCCGATACTGGAGAATTCAGTGGTTTTTCTTTTTTTTATTATTATTAATGAAAGTTACATCAAATTCAAGGAAACACAAGGCAAATGAATTTCAGGCAAAGGAATTTTAATACTACAATAACTCTGATACATTGTTAGAGTTTCTGACTTGAAGCGACTGTCACAAGTTTGCAGGTTAACATTCATTGTGTAAATATTCTGTTATTTCCTATTTTGCAGATTTACTACTTGTAAATAAACACGCATCAAGGAGAGATTAAACATTTTTTGCTAAATAAAATGTGGCTTGGGATTTCTATTTAATGTCATGTGTAGTTTTTATAGATGGATGGAGAAAGTGGTAAGTGTACATGTGTTATATATAGGTCCCAATGATAGCATGGATGTGTTGTACTGCAGCAGGGGTTCACGACGCCACACCACACGACTTCTTGCTATGTTCCAGACTGCTGTGAATCCACTATGTGTTAATGTTGTCTACCTGCAATGTCCTTTCCCCTCATTTTCATAGATTGTCCAATCACCTGTTCAAGGAAAGTGCAGCTATGTACTGTAAGAGGTGGTGTGTGTGTTTTTAATTTATACCTTCTTTAGATTATAATTGACTAACAACACAAAGACCAGGTCACACCACAAACGTGGCCCAGCAAGTATAAATCCACATGTCTTAAAAAAAGATGTTATTAAAGCTTGTTGATGTAAAGGCTACTCGGAAACCTCTTGAGCCCTCAGACTCATGTTCAACATCTTGAAGCCAGGAACATACAGGTGCTATAGTAGGCATCTTTAAAGGCCTTACACCTCGGACACTACACTAGTCCCAAAAGCTCTTTAATCTTCTTTTACTCACCCCTCATTAAAAAAAGAATAATTTAAAAAGGTTATCGAACATGAATATATGTTTGTCACAGAGCAAAATGTTCCCATAACAACAGGTAACAGGGATTGAGTCAATTACCAAGAATAAAGAAAGTTGCAATTTATTTACGCAAAGTTCTCAAATGGCTTCCTGTGAATCACACTTAAAACATTTTGAAAAGCTTCTGACCCAGAGAAACTCTCATCGTATCTGTACTAGTACTAGTGCTATCGATGCTCAGCCTGCATTAGCCTCTTAATGGGCTGTGTCATTTAGTATGAAAGAATACGATTCAAAAATGTGCACAGTCAAGAGAAACCTTCCTGTCAGCCTGCAGCATGATAGCTTCCCTCCTCGGTCTCCCCGCCTTTCATAACATGACCAGCATCATTAATCATTCTTATGGGAATGAGTGGCTGGTGGAGGTTTGTTCTCTGGAGGTGTTAATTTTAACACATTTACCCCCTAACCATACATCATGCTCGCACTGCCCTCAGCTTACATGGGCACTTAGATGGAAGAATGGTTCCGAGTGTATAATATAGTCGAGCGTCAGCTGGCTCAGATGGGCTAGGCCAGTGATTTTCATGGCAGGTATTGTTGCTGAACAAGAAAGCAAGGACCAACAGAAAGAGAGAGAGAAAGAAACCCAGACGAAAGCACATTGGAGTGAACCAGAACCACCTATTTGCAAGGCCTGCCTTAAAACATCAGCACTCCCCTCTCCCCACCCTCAGCAGATTCAATGAGCCCAGATAGACAGAAAATGTTATCGTTTGCACCATGTGTAACCAGCCGGGCTAATTCAATTAAAATTCCATCCAAGGAGGAACGCTGAAATTGCGTAATGGTCGTGGGAGCACTGAATCTCGTAATGATCCTGTCAAGAGGCAAATGATCTTGCAGTGCGAACATTATGATAAATTCCTTCCAAAGCACAAGTTAACCTTTTTTTCCTCCCCCACCCCCTCCTCTCTCATCCACCTCTCCATGCATTCAGAATTCTGGTGCCATAGTTAAAGCCATGATCTGTATTTGCCCCCTCCCATTTCCTCTTTAATCTCATTTAGTTACAATTGAAGAGGGCTCTGTGTTTTATCACACTCTGAACCCAGTGAAATTGGAATTCTATTTTAGATGAGGAATCTTTTAGTATCTGTCAATGTGGGTTGCATTGAGAGCATGGCAGAACTGGCGCACTATAAGTAGCAGTGGAATCTATAGGCCCCTAAATCCGGTGAGCAGTTCAGTTCTTCCTGGCGAGGAGAAGGTGACAGCCGTGACTGGTTGGGGGATGCTACGAGAGGGATTACTGTCACCGTTTTTAACTTATAGTACACAGAAAAGGCTGTGTGAGTCTGAAGGAGAGGAGTGGGTGTTAGTACAGGTGCTGCCAACCCTCAGCCCACCATCGTAGACATTCACAGCCACTCTTTATAAACCCCCTTTAGGCAACAACATGTCTGCACAGTCGGGATTATTTAGTAAATATGTTTTGGGTAACTTCTGCCTAATAATCTAGAAGCACACAATGCATGACCAGACAGACAAAGGAAGAGCTGCTGTAATCAATATTATTTATATTATTGATTGATCAAATGTGTATAATATGAAAGGTGCCTTTTGGTGATTTGGGTTTTAAGGCACCCAACTGTAGGCCTACTGTTACTCTGTTGATCAGGGTGCATCAGGTAACTTCTTTAAAAGAAACGTGCATTCATAAACTCACTGTTCACTACTTAAAGAGCACCAAACAAGACAGAAAACATTAGCAACCAGCCCTTGAACATAGTTGCGCTTTTAGCTGATATAAGACATCTTGTCTGAATTAGGTGGAGACCAAAACAGAGCTAAAAGGAGAGCCATAGTTCTGTCTGGTGAATAGATACATGACTCCAAATAAATGCAAGTTATTAAATGAGCAACTGTTTGCAATCACACTGCACATGTTAACTGTTTTGTGAACTCAAGTGGCCAACATTTTAATAAAGTTAAGGTTAGGATTACTTGGTCTTACATTACAATTGTTCACATTCCATTATGCACATTGAGAAGGTGTTTAGACAAAGTAACATGATACCTTCAAAACACAACCACACCCCAGATATAGGCCATTACAATCCACTTCAAACTGACCCTTGGTGATCCTCATGGCCGACACAGAGACTTATATATAATTTGCACCTAAGAAGCTCAGACTGCTAACATTTCATTTTCAGCTGAAAGTTAGTTTCTTGCAGAGCAGTCACGCTACAAAGGAACCGCTACATGTGGAAAAGGAATGATTACAGCAACCATTAACATATTCAACATACCCCGCCGTGACACATAATTATTGTCAAGTAGCTGTGAAAAAAAATCAGAACCTGCTAAAAGTTTTTGTTTTCTCTCCCAAATAGCTGAGGAAGAACATTGATGCAAAACACACTTGACTCTTAACTGTTTGGGGTTTTCTTGAGCCGTAGCTAGTTTTAATGAATTAATTTCTTGCCTGATTAGTACTTGTCATCAGGGTAACTTGTAGAAAGATTAATAAACAACAATTTGGTTATTTTGCAGATTATCTAAGGTCACTGTAATGTTTAATTTAACTTGTAAGTAGTAGTCTGTTAAAACAAAAACACTTGTCCATGTGAGACATCCATTAGTGTCTCACACATGTTTCATAAATCTGTTAACCCAAGACAGCACATATTTAGGTAGGCTCACAATCACATGAACCCGTCTTTATTAATGTCTCAGGTTGCAGGAAGCCACAATGTACTAATGACAGCAAAGTTCCCTGCCTGGGCTCCATATTGCATAATTTATGCATTCATCCTTAACGCACTTTTCACAGTTAAATTAAACATTTAGAATGTCCTTTAAAAAATCAAGGCAATTCATCCAAACCAGTGAGTGCATTTTAAGGGCAGCTTTCACCGCGTCTCTGCGTCTGAGGTGGAGTGGAAGTTCGCCGATTGATGTTCCTCTGTTCTGACTGGCTTGGTAATTTCTCCACAGGTAGAAACCATTATGGACGGCGTCTCCCTGTCAGGAACAGAACAAATCCATTCCCTGCTCCACTGACCAGAAGCTTCCTGATGTCTGATTAACACACATGGGTTGACAATCTATACGGAGCGTTGCCGAGCTTTCAAAGAGGTTATCTGTAATATCTTCCGGACCTATTCTGCAGGCAAGCCACTCATGACTGATGGTTTTTGAAGCCATTTCTTATTTGATATATTTCCTCCATTTTCCCCTCGAGCCAGAATGATTCTAATCGATGATGGGCTGAACTCAACTTCCAAGTGTCACCGTTGAGCTTCCCTTCCTCCCCAGATGCCTGCACACAAACATGCTTAGCTCCCCGAAGAGACCCCCTGTTGTGAAGGGGGAGAGTTGGTCTGTTTGATTCGCCTGTCTTCCCTGCCAGGTGATGGGTCACATCCCACAGGACCCAGAGGAGTCTGTCCGATTAGCCCATCCACCCCTCTCACCTCCACTCAAGGATGGAGAGATCAACTGAGCATGTGTGTGCTGGCATCTTTGTGCTCGTGTGAGTGCAGAAGTTATTTTACATGCATGCATTTGATTATCAGCTCTGTGTGTGCACACATGGATGGCTCGTGTGCAGTCAGGAGGTCAGAAAGGTCAAGTTCACCCCACACAAAACACCGTCAGTCAATTTAATCACGGCTCAACCAGCTGATGGTTATGGCTGCCGTCCACAGTGGCTCTTTCTCTCTCTTTCTTTCTCACACACACACACACATGCAAACACAACCACACGCACACAACAGAGCCACTCTTTGATCTTCAAATGTGTGTCTTTGGCTGCATTTTTGTATTGTGTCTTGCAGCTTCAGTGAACAGAACTTGAAAGCCAATACTTTTCCTTGGAGAGAAGAATGAATCTCTTTAGGTCTATTGTGGCATTAAGCTTTGAGGGGGCACAACAAAGTCACATAGATATGTAGACATTTTCCAGTTGCTTATTTTTCTCCCAATTATTTGAATGGCTCTTGAAAGAGCAGTTCCTGAGACAATAAGTAGAATAATTCCCTCCGTTATTCCTCTGCTTGGTAATTAGTTGCGTTGCCGTCAAGAAGGATAAAATTGCATTGCATGGTCTTTAAAGATAACAAAACCGAACCGATTAAATGTAATGAAAGGAAAATAGTATGTTTACATTTCGTTTCTTATTCAGAAGCGCGTGTGTGAATCAGCTTGAAACATTTACTCATAATTAATTTTAAGATGAATAATAAATGCTAATTGTGATGTATCAGAAGATACCAGGCGCTTCTTAAATCCTTCAAAGATGTATCCTAAGCTTTGCCCCTCACATTCAGCTTGTCTGTCGGCCTTTCATGTGTGATCGATCAACAGAGTTTCCTGAACATGCTCCTTTTCACTTCGCTTCCAAACACAACCGCTATCCTCCCGTGCATTCACCAGCGTCACTTTGATGTCAGAGGGATGCGGTGTGTTTCAACGACCCGGCGCTCATGAATTAATTAATCCCTTGATGGGAACGTCTCAAACACAGCAGCTTGTGATCAAGTGCATTGTGGGATTGAGATAAGGCACGGACATTGCCTGGCAATGGAACAGACACGAGGACCCTTAATTAGCTCAATTAATTTACCGTGGGGATAAGGCCATGATGGAGGTGTGGGGATGTGTGTGCAGTTGACATATACAGCACGGGTGTATGCAACCTTGAGATTGAGGTTGAACTGCTGGTACAGTTCTCCACCAGGTTGTTGAGAGTTGATAAGAGAAAGGGTTAATTAATGCACGTTGCTGCTGCTCAGGGTGGCTGCGTGAGTCCCGCTGCTGCAACTCATCTCATGGCATCAATCCATGCTTTATTACCCACAGCAAAGGATATTGCTAACTGACCTTTAGGTTGCATAACAGCAGAAGCCACAGTAAATACTTCTTTATAAACCTCCGACCCATGTATGTAATTGATTAGTGTTGGTGTGTCATTAAGATATTGATAAATTATAAGAAAGTTCAACATTTATTCCCTTCTTTGCCTCGAGTTAGATGGAAAATAAAATACAATTCTTAAGTCTGCCTATTTAATTATTAAGCTATAACCAGGAGGCAATTTGCTGAGCTCAGCATTAAGCTGCTTAGCAAGCAGTGGCTCCCTGTAAAACCACAAGTTGCCAATTGTTACAGTTTTGTTATTGCAGAACAAGCACAATACATGTTTATTAGTAATATGTTGGTTGGTAGATTTTTACTGTATTTAATTATTTTGCAATGGAAGTTAGTGTGTTGTTTGTGTGAAGCTGACCGTTGAGCGGCCCGACCAAGCAAGGAGGCAGAGGCAGAATGTCCAAAATACAACCCGGTGTGCATTTATTACTCACAACCTGACACAGCTTCAATCTGCTGTTCAAGTGAGCACAGCCACCAGTATCTCACACACACTACCTGCCCACTGACAGGGAAAACAGAGCCTAAATACACAGACACTAATTAACCCAACAAGACACAGGTGAGGGGGGAGGAGACAACACAGGACACCAGGTGCACACAATCAACAGCAACAGACATGGGGAAAGGGAACACTTTTCAAAAATAAAAACACATGTGCAATATACAAAGCCGTCAGTCCACAGTGACGAAGCCATCTTCGTCACATTTCCTCCTTCCTCTCCCGAAAGAGAACAGTACCTTATTCCTGCGACACTTGTTGATCTTGGCCATTTTGCTCTCCTCCATGTGTCTCCACTGGGCCCGGTGTTTCTGCTTCCCCTTGTGCCGCATGGTTTCCTCAGAGGGGGGCGTGAAGTCGGAAGGAAGCTTCCCTTTCTTCCTCAACTCTTTCTCCCACTCCTTTGCGTTGGCCTCCGTCAGGTTCTCCACGTACGCCGCCTTCTCCGCCTGCAGTGTCTTCATCACCTGCTTCTCCGTCTGAATCTGAGCGGCTGACAGGGCCTCTGCATGAGCTTGAGCCCTTATCTCCTCCAGCTGTTGCTGCATGATGCGCTCTCTCTCCCGACGGATCTTCTCGGCCATTTTCACCCGCACCTCCTCCACTAGAAAAGCATCTTCCTCGTCTTTAAGTTTCTTCTCCTCCTGCAGGCGTATCAGACGAGCCTCCTCCGCTAAGCGCATCTCCTCTTCCTTTCTCAGCTTCTCCTCTTCCTCCCTCTGCAACCTGAGCTGCTCCTCTTTCTCTTCCATCAGGGAAATCTGTTCCTGTATCCGTGAAAACGGCTGCTCCATGTTCCTCAAACGGCACTCCTCCCGTCTCATACTGCAGGAATGACTTCATAATCTCCCTCAGTTCCTCCATCGTTTTCACCTCCTCACTTGGTCAATCCCACTTCTGACACCAAATGTGAAGCTGACCGTTGAGCGGCCAGACCAAGCAAGGAGGCAGAGGCAGAACGTCCAAAATACAACCCGGTGTGGGCATTTATTACTCACAACCTGACACAGCCTCAATCTGCTGTTCAAGTGAGCACAGCCACCAGTATCTCACACACACTACCTGCCCACTGACAGGGAAAACAGAGCCTAAATACACAGACACTAATTAACCCAACAAGACACAGGTGAGGGGGGAGGAGACAACACAGGACAGCAGGTGCACACAATCAACAGCAACAGACATGGGGAAAGGGAACACTTTTCAAAATAAAAACATGTGCAATATACAAAGCCCGGAGCCGTCAGTCCACAGTGACGAAGCCATCTTCGTCACAGTTTGTTTGTCTGTCTGTTAGCAGTATTTCGTAAAATGTACTTCTGTTTTAAGTAAAATTGGTGAAAGGGTGCATTGGCCGAGGGAGAACCTGTTACTCTTTGTAGCTAATCTATATCAAGTCGTAAATGCATGTTGAATGTCTTACTTGTTGAAACAGCCTTGGCGGAGGACTGCCTGTTAGCTTAGATTATTTCATTCTGGATTTAGCTTCAATTTAACAGTTTCAAGACAATCATATTTTTTGTTTTCTTTCAAATTACTTGCTTTAAAATCATTATCTGGAATCAGCACTTACAGTACAATTGTAATTTTTAAGAACTTGTCAAAAAGTGTTCTGTATATTCCTGCATTTTAATTATAAACTACCGATACCTTGGTCTAAACTGAGGTTCTTTTCCAGTAAGCTACTATGCAAATTGTTGCTTGAATTACTGCATGATATAAAAAAGATCAGCTCGTGTACCAAGCAGCCATGCTGAATGTTCAGATGTGCTTTTATGTACTGTAGCGGGGACGGCACAGTGTGTATTCCCTGGTAGCTCATATATCAGCTTGTGCAGAGAGTACATAAAATGACTTTACTCTCTGCGTTATTCATCTTCAGCACAATTATTTGGAATGATTGCACATGTTTAGCTCACTGACACACATAATGTACCCGATTGACAAAATAAAAATGCTGCAAAGAAGTATAGGAATTACAATAGTGTAAACTTTGATATAAATACTCTTCATCTCATCATGCCCCTGATCCTTTGTTACACTCTCAAATCCACTTTCACAGCAGTACGTCTGAGTTATTTTTGAATTTCTAGCAGTAGTTGTTACAATAAAGAATATGCAATGTAGGTCGGAAAGGCCTTGAATCCAGTAGAGAACTTTGATACGTAATAATCGATTGCAACACAGAGAAGCAACGCCAAGCAACAAAGAGAGAAGTTCACAGTGCACAGTTCACATATTGTTGGACTTCCGCTGCCTTTCCATTTGTTATGAATTTTTTATAGCCCCTGTTGAATGTTGCTCGCTCTCTCCCGCCTTTGTCAGCTGAGTTCAGTTCTTCTGGAGCTGAAGCTTTCAAAGAGCTGCCTGCCTTGACCTTCTCCTCTCTTCTCTGAATGAATAGCATTGGTATTGCAGGGGGAAGAAGTGATAGAAAGGAGCTAGAGGAAGAGAGTTAGTGCAGGGTGGGTGGAAGCAATTGCTGCAGCACAGATGGATAGAGAGGTGCCTTCAATGTCAGGTAGTCATGGTAACCTGTCACACTGGAGTCATCACAGGATTGTTGGGAGAGAGTTGAAAGCGAAGGTAACGACTGGTATAGCACATTGCACTTTACGCATAGGTGAAGCATTTTGTCTTCCAGCGGAGGAGGTTTATAGACAATATGTCATGTCAGAGTCATCATGTAGAAACAAACCACGCAAGAGACGAAGAAAACACAGACAATCTCCATCACATTCTGAAGAACCAGACTGAGCTTTGAATTATAGCTTCAGTAATAAAAAATGAAATATCCCCATTAGTCAGGGTTGAGTGAGGATGAGGAGCCTAAAACAGGAAAGAGTTGGAGCAGGAGAGGAGAGCCGGCGCGAGGAAGAGGCAGCAGGTGTTTCTGTCTATCGCTCCACTGAGTCCTGTGGGGCCAGGAGTGGAAGGGGGGAAATAGGAAGGAGCAGTGGAAGCAGGTGAAAGGAGCTGGACTCAAGGGAGGTGTTGTCAAGATGAAGCAGTCATCATATCAGACTTTTCCTCAATCTCTGCTGCCCCAACCATCGCTTCCTCCACCTGAGCTCTAATCGAAGCCAGCATCCTCAGCCAGATCGATGACTGGACTGTCACGGTACAGAGATGAGGAGCGACCTGCAACATGATGCCACAGTGAGCTATTTTCATCTTCAGGATTAGGGATTTCTTGCTTGATATCATGCCCTGAATGTCACAGTTTATTATATATATCCTGCATATCTGTGCTGCTCAGGCTTTTGTTACGCTCCTTAGCTTTACCCCCATCTAAGTGCAGATGTCTGACGTGTCACAGCAGGGAAGCACAGGTGTAGCTAATAACATTAACAAAGGCGCTGGAGATTTAAATGTGTTAGCATGCCGTGCCAGTGAGAGCATGCACTGCTTACTGCGCTGTAAGTAGAACACCCTGAATGAGAGGCAGCCATCTTTAATGTTCTTAGCTGCACCTATGGACGGATCAACATGTCTGCTGTAAGAAAGGTTTATATTTTGTCATTCCTCAAAGATCCTGTGAAATGAGCACTTGAAGTTCCTCTAAAACGTATTCTGTGGTGAGCTCATAGTGGTGGAGTGAATGTGACTAGAAAAGTGCAGATAATTAAGTCAACGTGTAAAAAGCATCTCATTCATGCTGCCATTCTCTCTGTAATACAAGCCTTTTGTTTTACACTCAAACACATAAGACTCCATAGCAGAGAAATTATTTTTTCTCTGTTAACTATACATATATACTTACATACAAATGTTTTTAGTGTTTGTGTTGAGGTGATGATAATTTTTCTGCAGTTTTACCAACTTCTGTTGAGTCCAGCTATGCTGTGTTATTCCTGTGTGTCAAAATGGTCTGCTACTGATGAGACTTGACGGCTCAAATGAATTTGGTCTGACATCTTAAATGAGTTTGAAGTGGATCTGTGTGGGCTTAAATTAGGGATCGGACATGCTGCAGTCTCCCTTTGTTACTCAGGGTAGACAGGTACGTTTTGACGTCCAATTTTTATATCACTCATATTCAAAGTCTGACATTCATCATTGAATGCATCCACTGCCGTTTAACATAGAGCTCACACTATCTTTCAACGGCAATGCTGGGGAAAGTAGCACAACTTTTCCTGAGGTGTGCCTCATCGGTGCTCTCAGCCCTCCCTTCCTCTGACTTGTTCCAACTCCTACCTCCAAACTCTGCTGCAGAAACTCTCCTCTCTACTCTCTCATCCTCTCTGGACTCTCTCTGTCCTCTCACATCTCGGCAGGCTCGTCAGTCCCCTCCTGCTCCCTGGCTAAATGACGCACTGCGTGCTAATAGAACCGTCCTTCGGGCAGCAGAGCGGAAACGGTGGAAATCCAAACACCATGATGACCTCCTAACCTATCAGGCTCTCCTCTCCTCTTTCTCTGCTTCGATCTCTCAGACAAAAAGCACTTTCTTTCAAGATAAGATCCAATCTTCCTATTCTAATCCCAAAAAACTATTTTCCATCTTCTCCACCCTCTTGGACCCTCCCAAAGCCCCTCCCCCCTCCTCCCTTCTGTCAAGCGACTTTGTTAACCACTTTGAGGTTGATGATATTCGCTCGTCTTTTTCTGACTCACCTTTACTCACCACTGGGTCACCAGACCCTCCTTTCACCCACACACTGACCTCCTTTTCCCCTCTCTCTCCAAGTGAGGTTCTTACCCTCATTACCTCTGCCCGCCCTACCACCTGTCCTCTGGACCCTATCCCTTCAAACCTCCTTCAGACTATCGCTCCTGATATTCTACCGTTTCTCACCCATTTCATCAACACTTCTCTAACTTCTGGTCACTTTCCAAACAGTCTCAAGGAGGCAAGAGTAAACCCTCTCCTGAAGAAACCCACTCTCAACCCGTCTGATGTTATAAACTACAGGCCTGTCTCTCTCCTCCCGTTCCTGTCTAAAACACTTGAACGCGCTGTCTTTAAACAACTCTCCTGCTATCTCCATCAGAACAACCTTCTGGATCCGCACCAGTCTGGTTTCAAGGCAGGTCACTCCACAGAAACTGCCCTCCTTGCTGTCACTGAGGAACTGCACACTGCTAAAGCAGCCTCCCTCTCCTCTGTCATCATCCTTTTGGACCTGTCTGCTGCATTCGACACAGTGACCTTGACCTAACAATCAACATCGGCACCTCTGTTGTTTCCCCGACCCAGACTGCAAGGAATCTGGGTGTGATCCTAGATAACAACCTGTCATTCACTGCAAACATCGCTGCTACAACCCGCTGCTGCAGATACACGCTTTACAACATCAGGAGGATACGTCCCCAGCTGACCCAGAAAGCGACGCAGGTTCTGGTCCAGGCTCTCGTCAGCTCACGCCTAGACTACTGCAACTCCCTCCTGGCTGGTCTACCTGCATGTGCCATCCGACCTCTGCAGCTCATCCAGAATGCAGCGGCTCGTCTGGTCTTCAACCTTCTTAAATGTTCCCACACCACGCCGCTCCTCCGCTCCCTCCACTGGCTTCCGGTAACTGCTAGAATCCACTTCAAGACAATGGTGCTTGCGTACCATGCTGCGAATGGATCTGGCCCTTCCTACATCCAGGACATGGTTAAACTGTACACCCCAGCACGTGCACTCCGCTCTGCATCAGCCAAACGACTCGCTGCACCCTCGCTGCGAGGGGGACCCAAGTTCCCATCAGCAAAAACACGTGGGTTTGCTATCCTGGCTCCTAAATGGTGGAATGAGCTCCCCATTGACATCAGGACGGCAGAAAGCTTACACACCTTCCGGCGCAGACTGAAAACTCATCTCTTTCGACTCCACTTCGAGCGATAGAACTATTAAGAAAGCACTTATATACTAATAAAGGACTGGCTTATCTAAAGCCAGTTGAGTAGCACTTGAAATGTTTTTTCTCTATGAAACCTGATGTACTTATATGATTCTGTTTTCTTCAAGTTTGTATTTTGTTGGTCGAACGCACTTATTGTACGTCGCTTTGGATAAAAGCGTCAGCTAAATGCAATGTAATGTAATGTAATGTGGCATGTTGAGTTGTGACTGTGTGAATTCACAGCATGTCTTGAGTGGCTGAGGCCTCCTTGACGCTACCTAAAGCAAAGCACTCACTGACCGGGCCACTGCCTCAGCCACGGCCCATTAGACTGCACCAATTCTACAATCCTGTCCAGGGTCACTGCTTCTGTTGAGATACACACACACACACACACACACACACACACACACACACACACACACACACACACACACACACACACACACACACAGCCCCTGTGAGGTTGTCTACCTCTTCAAACATTACCATATATCGTCACTGACAAGACTTATGTCAATCAACCCTGGTTTCTAAATGTAAAAAAACAAAGAAAACTTGTGTTTCGATCGATAAGGAAATCAATCAGAATCTGATACATTACATTATAATAAAATACATGCACCATACCAAAATTTATAATAGATAAAACATCCTACTTCAGCTCTTTTACAGCAAAACATTTTCTAAACATCATCATACAGTTTTTCATTGCTCATACTTAGTGTACTTTTAAACTCATCCCCTACTGTTTTGGCTGAACAGGAAATCTGTAGATTTGCCAATTTAAAGTAAACAAGCTATGCCATCTGACTTGCAAGCTGTTCACCGTTTAAAAGAGTAATTGTACACTTTAAAACAAGAAATATGGAAAGACCGTCTGATGGTGTACAGAACATGCACAGCACAAGACTACAAAGCAAGTGACAGAATGAATCAAATGCACTCATCAAACGCCCACAGGTATAATCTTATATCCCTGTAATATTGTCATTAGTCATATATCTTTAAAGAACATTTTATGCATTTGTAGTCTGTTTATATCCCTCTATGGACATCATTGGCAGGGATAGTTTTTACTTTTGGCTAGTTAGAGTCCTCTGCGGTTATACATTTCTCTGGTCCACTCCCAGCGAAAAATATGGCACCCTCTCATGTTTATCAAATCGGATTTTGAGAGAAGAAAGGGAGAATATCTGGATCTGGAAAAGGCTCTGTGAAGCTGAACTTTACCTCAGGTGCTGTGGTAGTGGTGTCGCCCGGGGAGCATGGGGTCCTGGTTTGTGTGTAGTCTACACCAAGTATCAAAATATCTCCGGGGCTGAATATCTTTCTGGTATATAAAGAGGGATTTTACTGCCCCTGGAATTTTTTTATTTGTACAGTAATAGGTATTTTTGCTAGAATTCTTACAAAACCTAAACTGACGACTTTTTGCTTATTGGGATTCAAATGGTAATTGACAGACCATGGCCTTTGTTTTCTTTATAAATACAAAAAAATGGCTACTGTTCTGGTAACATTGCCAAAGGTATCAAATAAAATGTATTGTTTTAATCAAATATAGGCAGAAAATGCACCATGCAGTTGCTGAATCATGTTTAGAAGGCCTGGTGATGTTGGCGTAGGAGTTTAGGGAGGCATCAGTCATCAAACACACAAGAGTCAAAAACTTTTTAGTCGAGTTCAAAAATGTAAACTTGAGTCTGTCATGAAAAACAATTTTTTTGACATTTCTGCACTCACCATTTGAAAGTGTCATTCAAGTTGAAATCCAAGTCTGTTATTTTTCTTCTTTTTAAACTTGCTTAGAATTCCGACAACAATGCCACAACCAACCTTCAAGTAAGTGCACCCATTAGCCTGCCAGTGTCAAGTACATTTTCCACAAAAGTTAATGTTGCTGCACCTTGGAAACATGATTTTGCGAAAAATGAAAGTTGAGTGGTTGAAGTACGGTGAGAAAGGTTGACTGTGAAAGAAAAGTTTTTGAGAGAATGTTTTTCTCTGAGTGTTTTCGTTTTCCCATGGTGGGACGTCAGTGTTTTGGTTGTGTCACTCTTTGACAACTCAGTGCTATCTGCCTTGATTGTTTTCCTGCTTGGCAGATGATGTTTCTTTCTCCCCATCCAAACTCCACCCACACGCAATCCCTTTCTAGAAAGTTTGTTATGTATGCCTTTGTTCAGTTATTTTTTTTAAAAGGAAGAAGAAAAAGAAAAACAATTGTCAGAATGATTTTGAAAAAAAGTTTCTTACTTCGTCTCCCTGCAGAAGGGAGAACAAGTTTGTGACTGAAGAAAGCGTGAGAAAAGCAGCCCTGTGATGGATGGTAAGGCACAAGCAATTACAGAAAACATGCCAGACTCTGTGCATATAGAATATATCTCAGAAACATAAACACAAGAATATATGCACATACGTTCAAGACACTGGCAATGTGAGATAATCTGAAGTTTCTCTTTTACTGGAAAAGGCACATTTAAGGTTCTCTGCTTGGCATACTGATACACACACACACACACACACACACACACACACACACACACACACACACACACACACACACACACACACACACATTGCCTCCAATAAACTGACTCCCACATAAATGAGGCACAGCCAAGTCCGGTGCACTTGTAGTACTAGCACACAGACCCGTCTTCCTTAACACTTCAGGTTCAATTACACACACATTCAGCCATACACACAAAAGAGGACACTAAAGCCAAGGTGGCAGCAGCACTATTTGTTTTCGGAGGTGTTCCTGAGCTGCTGAAGAGAGGGGTCGTAATGCAAAGAGACAGATTCAGGTCACTCACTCATTGCTGCGATGAATATAGAAGGAGAAGGAGAGAAGATGCTGCATGTTGGAGAGATAGAAGAATGTGTGGGATGAAGCAAAGGACAAGGAGGAGGAAGAAAGGCCGAGGAGGTAGAAGGAAGGAACGTCCTGCAGGAAGAGGAAAATAATTTGGTATGTTAGGAGAAGAGAGAGAATGCAAAAAAACTGATAAAGCATAGGAAGGCGAAATGGAGCAGCGTGATGGATGAAAGCACATGACAGAAATGAAGTGTCAATGAAGTAAATAGATGAGAAAGGGGAGACAAAAGCATGTGGAATTAAAAGAAAAGTAGGAGGATGAGAAGGAGGGATGACGAAATAGTGGGATACGAATGGAGAAGGTGTTCGAGAGGGGGAGCAGTGCCAGAGGAAGGAGAAATGGAGTAATTGACGTGAAGGGAAAGTGACAAGCGAAAAGATGAGTATGTAGGGAGGAGGAGAAGAGTAGGAGAGAAAGAGAATTACTATTGAATGAGGAACGTGGGGCGAAAAAAGCTTTGGAGGGCGATGCTGATAAGAGGGAAAGAGAACAAGCTGTCATACAGGATGACATTGGAAATTCACGAGTATCTTAAATCATTGAACAAAATAGTCCATGTAATAACAAAGGATTGAACTCCGCTCCGAATAACTCATGTTACCATTTCAGGGGAGCAGCCACACCCATTTTTAAAGCTGAATTCAGTGTTTCTGCATGACACGTTTCCACTTTTCATATTACAATAATGTTGATGTGACAATCGCTGTGAGATAAGTCATCAGTCAACACACTGACAGGGTAGGAGTCGAACTACCACCCAAAGATTGTAAATTACACAAGCAGCAGACAGGTTATGGTAAACATACAGCAGCACACCGATTCATATAGGTTTTTTAAACACATGCAGGAATATGGTACTTTCGCTAACATAGACACACACACACACAGCCTTTCACAGTTATGATGAGGATTGTATTTGTTTAGTTTGTTTCTACTCTAAAAGAAGCGAAGGGAGACATTTGTAAAATCACTATTATTATTGTTCTTTTTTTTCCAAGGAAATGGGGAATCAGAAAATAAGCTGTATGTGATGGTTGATATGAAAGTCACTGTTTGAAGGAAAATTGACGCCGTACACGATTTGTATCATTGTCTTGTAATGTACTGTCGAATGTCATGTTTTATGTTATTTGTGGACCCCAGGAAGATTAGCTGTTGTTATGCACCAGCTAATGGGGATCCTAATAAACTATAAACTACCTGAAATGAGAGAAGAGATTAACAAAGTAAAACAGGAAATGACAGACAACAAAAAAGGGTTAGCAGACGCGGACTTGACGATATTAACTAAACAGAGAAATAATACTAACAAATCTGACGACGAGACATAACACCCTAATAAATGCACTGGAGTTTTGATCTCTAGTGTTCTTTTAGTTTTGATCAGTTTTCAAAAGATTCACAGTTTGTTCACAGAAAAGGCTGCACATTATTAGCTCAAGTGTCTTCCCTCCCTCTTCTCCTTTGTTTTCTGAGATCTGAGCGAGCAGCGATGATGTGCAGAGGAAACAATCCGGGCCAAAGTCTCCCTCTCTCCTCTCTCTCTGTCACACTCCCACACACTGAATCTTTAAGTTCGAGAGCTTTTATGAAGATACTGCAGGTGTGCCACGCAGGTCTTTGTTCAGCGGGGGGAGCAGAACACGACAGGTGGGCAGGAAACAAATGTCCACTTTCCTATCTGCTCCCTCAGACCTTAATATCACATGGGCTGACTTCTGATGAGTTTGTGTAAGTAAAATGCTCATATCAGAATCAGAAACAAAATATTGGAATACTCAAGTAAAGTACAAGTATCCCAAAATGCTACTTAAGTATAGTACTTGAGTAACTCTACTTAGTTACTTTACACCACTGTTTTACATGTACTTGTGATCTGTAAAGTAAATCCTCCTGGTGGATCCACCAGTGATGATTTTTGGATTCAGTGAGTAACTTTTAACTTCCTTTTTCTGTTTTCGACATAATCCCTGATGTGACTGCAGAGTCTCCTTCAGCTCAGTGGATTTGAGGAGTACTGAGGGACTGAGATGCTGAACCTGGAGCAGACTGAGGAGGACTTTGCACTGCTTGCACTACAACACACTGCTAAAATCATTCTCAAGAAAAGATCGTCAACAACCATAACATAGCGTTTACATAGTCTGTAAAATCGATGTAGTATCTCTACGTCGTAATAAGTGTGTTTGTGTGGTGCTGTTTTTTGTATTCACACATCCCTGTTTTCTACTTTGGTGATTTTCTCTATATGAAGCATCTGGCTATTTAATGCATAGATAGCTTAAATGTTTTTGTTAAATTGTCCCAAGTTGTGTCTCTTTTCAGTTGTTTGACAAAGAAAGAAACTATTTGTTCCAGATGTATTTCATTAGTAAACAGAAACACAGAACAAACAGCCATAGAGGTGTAGGTAACCGGGCCTACCTGCACTTTACGGACACAGCACAGAACCTGCCTGGTGTGATATATAATGAGGTGAGATTCAGCACTAGCAGCAGGTGGATAAACTCTAACGGCCCGTCCACACAGCGGCGGGCGTTGAAGCTTCCAACGCTTCTGCCCATTCACTTTGAATGGGGTGACGTCACTTTTAGCCAAACTGCATTTTGGGAAGTGACGTTGCTCGCTTCAAAAGTTGAGCAATGTTCAACTTTTGACGCCTCGATGGAGGCGTCAGCCAATCGAATCATATGCCAGTACAAGCTCTAGCCAATCAAACCGCGTGCTTGTGTGTCTGAGGCGGAAGATTCATGTGATTGGTTGTTGGTCGAGTGTCAGACACGCCCGCCGGCAAGCGTCAACGCACGCCGATGTGTGGACGGGCCGTAACTGTCTTCAATACTTCACGGTCATAGATCCTTAGACAGAGTGCAAAGCTTCAGCAATTGATTGTGACTGTGCAGAGCTGTTGGTAATTCTTCTTCCATTGCTGGATCTATCACAGAGAAAACAGTGTGTTTCTCAAAGCAGCATAGTGTCTCTAAATGGCTGGAAATGCTGTTTCTTTCTGCAAAATGCACTTAAATTGTACCAAATGGTTTTGTCTTTGGTATCTAAAAAGGGAACCATGTGAAAGTTACCATTGTGTCTTAAAGTTGAGGATTTATTCGTGTCCATGAAGTAATACACTGGATATGGAATTAGTGAACATTTGCATGGCTTGAAGGGGTCAAATGTGTGGATGGACATTTTAACTATGCCTCCTATTATATAACCTTAGTCACTTGACAGCCAATAACTTCTATAAATTCATAAAGGAGATCCATTACTGTGCTGATACGCTTGACACAACAACAGAGCAACAGCCCAAAGTTCCCTTCCCACTAAGGCTGTGTGGAATTGGAAGAAAATGCAATAGAAAAGCAATCAATTGAATTAAAACGTATATATTTAGGGATTAGTTAAGGTAAACATTTAAACAACATATTGCTGAGTTTTGTTTTTTCTCCCCAAAATTGATCTTGCCTTGATCTTATTGTCTCGTGTTTATCTTCTCACCTTAGGAACACAAGATATAACATCATATACAGCTTCTCCAATTCGTGTGGCAGTTCCAGAAAGGTCAATTATGAATTAAGAAATGACAGATCATACAGAGATTATTTCAGAAAATCTGATTTAAGAGGAGATTCATTTGTTAAACTGAATATTTTTGGTATTTTATTTAGATTTTTGCAGATGTCAGGACATCACTGCTTTGCAAATGAGGAGAAATTACAAGTACGTTTTTCTTAGATAAATAAGAATTGAAAAAGGAGGAGAACCAACAATAGAAAGGATCCATGCCTGTGTTTGCCTCAGGCCCAGAAATGACTTTATCTTTCCCTATGTTACAGGTAGGAAAACTAAAGAAAACGTTTCCTGCAGTTTCACCTCGACAGGATCAGTAGAAGACCCGGCTGCTAACCACAGAGACAACCCTACGCCCCCGATAATCCCTTGATCAAAACCAGGGAACAGATCAAAAAGAGAGGAAATGTTTCCTCAGAGCAATCGGTGAAGGGTCTTGTGACGTGACCCTAGAGAGTTGACAGCAGTGCTGATGGAAGGAACAATATGAAGTAAGGGGAGGAAAGCACAAGGTGCATGATGCTGCTGGTGCTAAAACTGAAGAGAAAAATCTTCAAACATAAATTATCCAGCTAGTATGTAGGATAGAACCAAGCCAAGGATTTCCAAGTGAATCATCAAAATGAAAACATTCTTTATACCACCATTATATACCCTGATCCATTTAGTTTTGAAACACGATTATAAGTATTCTAAAAATACTGAACCGCTTTGACAACAACCAATCCTAGTAGTACCGGTGCTGCTTTTGGACGGTAACTCAATCGGATAAGAAGAAATTGTGTCAATGAAAAAAAATGGCAGCACATGAGTCACATATTCAAAATGCATGATCAATCTTATATTATCATCTCGAGTTCCATAACGCAGGTCCACCGCCTATCTCAAGTCTTTCAAGAGGGCATCACAAAGAAATCAAATGAATTAATATGACAACAGCCCCTCTACTGAAGAATCTCATTAATTATATTTCAAAAAGTAATCCTTATTTTTCACAAACCTTTATTTCGCCTGTCTGTGCTTGATTTCAGACGACCTCTCCTGTCGCCGAGTGGCACAGAGGCGGCTTTTGATCCCGATACAGGCAAACTCCTGATGAAGTGTTTTAATAGAAACTACTTTTGTATTTGACTCCACGACATCCACGCAGTACATCTGTGTGTTCTCCTGTGACAAGCACGCACATTTCAGAGGCGCATACCGCTACACATTTCTTCCTTTGTGTGTGTTCCTGTCGGTTTGGATGAAGGTGTGACCTCTGGCTCCTTCGACAGAGAGGAATGAGAATTATAGGAAGCGAGGGATGGAGAGACGGATAGAGGGCTTGATGAATAGAGTGGTGTGGAAGAAAGTGTCTCGGCAAAAGAGAAGAGGAATGAGGTCATTATCTCTGTCCTCACCTGTGGCCTCAGTATACACCGTGGTACACACACACACACACACACTCCACATTTCATCAACAACAGCAACATCTCTGCCCCTTCCTTTTTCTACCCAATACACCTTCCTTCTCTCCTTTTTCTTTCTCGGACTTCACTTTGTCCTACCTATATCTACTCATACTCTTCTTCTCTTAAGTCCTGCATTATTTTAAGCTTCTAAACTCTCTCCTACATGATTAATCTCTGTCTCTGTGTCTCCTTTGTCCTACAAGTAGAATCCAACCGTCACATTCATCATAGTGATTTCTCTGCTCCTAACATCACTATTATAATCACTGGTACATGTTCCCTTCCCTGCCCAATTACTGTTAACTGCGTTTGCCTCCCACCCAGTCCCCCACACCTTTAAAGCATAGTAGCTTGTAATCACATCCACTAGACCATGATCACCCTCTTCTCCTTTTCCTCTTCTTTGTCCACTTTCAACCCCCCTTTGTTCCCTCACTTTCGTGAGGCGGGTCACGCCTCTTGAGGCAGCGGAGCAGAGAAATTGCCTGTTATCGAGGGTCGATTTTTCATGCGCTTGTAAATTGCTTTGTATTGACACTCTGTCAGAGCGGGGTCGTCACAGCGGCCTGGGCCACTCGCCACCCCGCAGTCGCGCTGCTGATCTCGGGGTGCTTCCACCGGGATCGAGGGGGTCAGGAGGGTGAAGCCTGTGTGTGTGTGTTGTTGCCTCAAAACTCTTGAGTGTGCAACTAGCATTCATGATTTCTGTTGGGATGAGAGGGTTTCATTCTGGGTCGGTGAAAAGACCTCGGGGTGGAAATTACAATACTAACGGTGGCTGCCCTGTCCATGTGCTGATGATTGTTGTGATGGCGTGTTTCTCTTCGTAGGCTTTTGCCACAAATCTTCTGCAAGCGGTTGTAAGTTAAAAATGTCCACATTTATTATTACCTTCCTGTGTTTTTCTACATTTGACTTCCTCCACTTCCTTTTCTTATAATTTATAATTGTATTCACATTGCTTTGTTTGCCTTTTCAAAGTGGTATTGACTCTATATTATTAGCAAGTGCCCCTTTGAGAACTGAAGACATGACACCATTCCCAATACTTAAACTTGCTGCTGGATCTGTTTCTACATGTGTTGATCACATTCCTAAAAAAGTTTTAGTCACAATGAATAGATTTCACATCATAAACATCAGCATTACCGTCTGCCCAAAGTTCCTCTTGTTTTTGTTGCATCATTCCCTGCAGTCAGTGCTTTTGTTAATGTGTTGGCATACGACTCGAGTTCTTCTCAAGTCTTTCTCACCCACCTCAAGTCTCTCACCTCTCCCCTGCCATTCACGCTGTCTGCTCTTTCATAAGTCACACCTCTGACGCACTCTACCCTTTCTCTAAGTTTTGTCCACATTTTCACATTTGTTGTCACAAACTCCTGAACTGCAACTCCAACATTTATCAAGTTCCCTCTGTGTTGACAATTTCAAACGTGTTGTGAATTCTGCCTGCTAATAAGGGCGCTAATGCATGTATTTTGGTTCTTTGAGTTACCTGAAGTTGTCTTGTGTTTGAGCGAGGTCTTTGGTTGCATCCCAAATAGAATATAAAAAGTGAGCTATGAATAAAAAGCTGTCTCTGTGCACAGCAGCTCTGCACACAGTTGGAGACTGATCAGATCTGGGTTGGTATAGATTACATAAAAGAATATTCCAGTGAATCAGATTCTCTTTTCTTTTTTAAATCAAATGCTCTCAGGTGTCTCAGAAAAAGTTTACACCTTGCTCTTTTGAAGAGGATGGCAACTGTAGTGAGTGTGGATTCCCAGCTGGTGCAAAGGCTTCCAATGGGCAGTGTTACGTCGAGAAACAGATAAGTCTGACATCTCCTACTGTTTCTGTTGCAGAAATAAGGATGGAACTTCAGAAGGTTTTATTTGAAATGAAGTTATTCTCTCAGATTTAAGTGAACCAAAGGGATCAGGTGCAGGATGAGTGGGTGGCAGCAGACATATTCATGTTTCTCTGCAGCCATTGGCTTCAATGCGGTGCCATCTCACTGGCAAGCTGTGCCGATGTCTGTGTTTGACACCCACTCTCTCGGTAGGGTGGCACAATCTAGACTGCACTGGCACAGATCTCACGCCAAGCTCTTTCCTTGTGACAAGATGGAGCATGCAGCGAGAAGATGGTTAAAACACACACAAAGAGGCAAAAGTGGAGAGAAGGTGCAGAGGAGAGATACAGAACCGTGAAAGGCATGAAAGAAAAAGTATGAAAGACTAGAGGACATATAGAGCCTGGACAGGAAGGAGAAAGAAAGGGCGACGTTAGAAATCCAACAGTGGTGTTGAAAAGGGGGGGGAAAGCGTGAGTCCAGATGCAGTATGAACGGGGGAGAAGCAAAAGGCAGGGACGGATCCATTGGTAGACAGAAATTACGAATGCCTAAGAGACTTTCTTTCTTCCTTCTGTTCCCTCCAAAGGAGAGCCAAGCCTGCCCTCCTGGCAGACGTCTCCTCCTCCACCCCGTCCTCCCCACCTGCTTCCCCTCCCTTTATCCTCTCACTATCCTCCTCCTCTGTCCTGTATGGCACACAGCTGCTCATACACTCTCCATACATTAGGACTCCTCTTCTAAGAGTGTGTCGCTGAATGAACCCTTCAATCAGCAACATGTCTCAAAGAGCAATAAAGATGGCTAGACGCTCCATGTAAAAGTACACCCGTGATTTAATCTATCTTATGAATTGGGGCTGTCACTGCCTTTCTGTAAGCATTAGCTATGGAAGGGGGAAGGGGGGTCTTGAGGGGGCTGGACTCAATTTCATTTCACCTTTTTACAACAAAATCCCTATTGATAATCGTATCAAATCGTAGATATATTGTTCTTTCTTTCGTTTTTCTGACAGTGATAAAAGGATACAATGTAGATTTGTTTTTCCAATTTAGTATCCTGCCGTTCCTGCGTGCCTAAGTCTCAGTAATAATTTTGGAAGAGCTGCTGAACTAAACTGGCTATAGATCATTAATGATGCATGTTTCTGTAGGCTATATGGAAAAAGGGACACATTGTCCAGTGCTGAAAGTGAGGCTGCATTTGATCTGTAGGCCTAAATCCCTTAGTGCATTAGTTCAGAATTGCATGTGTGTTGTATGCTGCCTGTACTTGAATAGGGATCCACACATCCTCACTGGTGAGAAGTGTTCTCAGATCCAGGATCCAAGTGATGAATGCAAACTTCGATGTCTGTCTAGGGCTGGCCTCACCAACAGCTAAATATAGCTGCCATTGGAATGATTGCAGAGCCAGCCTCATCAGAAACTAAAGAAAATATGCAGTTTAGTTTTGACAGAACCCCATTGCTGAGTAATAAAGCAATTCAACATTGTTATCTCTCACTGCCACTTGGGACTACAGAATTGCAAATTAGGCAAGTTGAGTCTTCAAAAGTACAAACGTCACATAATGTTTCTGTAATTCCCCTAACAGATAGGATGCTGCTCATAGATAAGGAACATTCTGCTACTGCGAGTTAGAGAAACAATGTGTATTTGAGATTCCATTTCTTGTGACAAATCTCTAAAATATATATATTGCTGGAACTATCTATCTCTGAAACTGGTAACATTATAAAATGCTTCAGTGTACAAGAGTGGGTTTTGTCATGAAATGGGTCATGCTGCTGTTTCGGGCGAATGAGAGTACAGGCTGCTGCCAGAGGTTTAGAGTTTGGTTGCATGTATATCCTGATAGAGTTGTGAATGCCATTTGTACTTTGCTGTGATATGTTGAAGGCAAATAAATGAACACAATGGGAGAGTTGGAAAAAAAGTATAAACTATATATTACTATACTACTTGAAATGTATCTGCAACCGGCCACAAGCTTTATCTTGTGTGTGTGTGTGTGTGTGTGTGCGTGTGCGTGCGCGTGCGTGCGTGTCAGAGAGGTCGTTGAAAGTGGATAAGTGATGTCATTATTCACTCTCCGTTGAGTGTGTGCTGTTCTTCAGCTCACCCTTGCTTGTCAGTGTTATATAATACTAGAGTTCAATTGTTTAACAGATAGAAATGAGTTAAGAGAACAGAATAAGAAAAAAAGAGTCATGACATATTGAATGAGGCACAGTGAGGTCTTCTGAGGATCAAAATGGAAAGGAGAGTTAAAACAAGGAAAGTTAAGAGGCTTTGTGTCATACACAGTGTTGGGACTAACGCGTTACAAAGTAACGCGTTACTGTAACGCCGTTATTTTTGGCAGTAACTAGTACTCTAACGCATTACTTTTTAAATTCAGTAACTCAGTTACCGTTACTACATGGTGCGTTACTCCGTTACTGCGTTAGTTTTTTTATATAGTCAACAGCCAGGTGAACAGAGATGAGAACTGTACTTAAGTACAGTACTTGAGTAAATGTACTTAGAATAGATACTTCCTGTGTCACATGCGGAAATGGGCTGTGGGCGTGTTTGTGTTGTTTACTAACAAGACTGTCATGGCGGCGGCGGAGCTCAAGTCTAGTTTCTCCACCTGGAGATATTCTCACTATTTCACTTTTGTCGAGCACAAAGAAAAGAACGTTTTAGTTAAATGTAAGTTGTGTCCTGGCGGGTCAAAGAGCCTATATACTGCCCAAACCAGTGATTCAAATCTCTTAAAACATCTGCAAAAACAACATGCTGGGACGAAGCTAGTAGCTAAGACCACAGAGACTCAGCCGACGCCACTCCACCTCCACCTGCACCTAAGCAACAGCGGCTGGATTTTAACCAAGGGACTGCTAGCCAGGGAAAAGTCGATAAAGCCATTGCACGGTATGTTGTAGAACACATGCAGGCTATTGCTACAGTGGAGTCACCCGCTTTCAGGGAGCTAGTTAGCATGATAGCATGTCCGGGCGGCACACGGCATATGAAACGGAAAACTTTTTCCAACTACATGGAGAAAGAATATACAAAAATGTAACGCCAGCTAATATCGATGCAATCCAGATTGCATATAATGCATGTCAAGTTGATCAACAGATTGTATTATTCTCCAATGCAATAACAGTACTGAAATGAAGGCTAAGGGCATTAATATAATGGGAGCCCTTTTTTTAAGTAACTAAAACGTTACTTTTTACAGTAACGGAGTTGACGAAAATAGCTTGGAGCTGGGCGTGTCTGGAGCTTGGGGATTTTATTCAAGCAACACGACCAACAACCAATCACATGAATCTCCCGCCCCCGACATACAAAGCAAAAACCCCCGGGGATTTTATGCGAGCAATATATATATAAACTCCCCAAACAGGCGAAAACCTACCAGTTTCCCCCACTGTCTCTGCCACCTCCCTCCATGCCTGGTTCCTCCGGTTTGTATCCCGGTAGGTGAAGAGGGTCTGGTCATACAAAACCGGGTGATTTGCTACGGCGATAGTTAGTTTCTCCTCCGACTTTTTTTGAAATATAGAAATGAACGGCGGGATATCTCTCCCAGCTTAGACGCGGTTTGATTGGCTACGGCCTCAGCTGTCAGATTTTGGGAAACGGGATTTGATTGGCTGGAGCTGGCTACTCCGGCGTCTCAGGCGACAGAAGTTGAACATTGTTCAACTTCTGTCGCCTGAGACGCCTGAGACGGACCGCTCTGCTACCCACAATTCAGTTCGGCGAAAAAGCGCGGCTACGTGACGTCACCCCATTGAAAGTGAATGGGCAGATTGGAGCAGATTGGAGCTTTCGACGCTGTCGACGCTGTAGTGTAGACGGGCCGTAACACATTACTTTTTGGTGTAAGTAATCAGTAAAGTAACGGAGTTACTTTTGAAATGAAGTAACTAGTAATGGTAACTAGTTACTGGTTTTCAGTAACTAGCACAACACTGGTCATACAATAAGCTAGAGGCGACTGGAAACAATTAGAAACAGTTTTTTTGTACTTTTAGGATGTTTTTATTTATCCAAGAAGTGCACGTTGCATTGCCTGTATTAACACATTTCATGGTGTAGTGAAAGGACCAAGCAAGATTGAAAAATGTCAGGCCATTATCACTTTAGGCAATAAGCAGAAACATATTCACATATATTAGAATACACTTTATTTTGACCTCCTGCCAGGATTAAGCAGCAATTAAAACAATTAGAAACAGATCTTTCACTATCCCCAGTAGATGATTTGTCCAGGCATGCCCTTCATGGAAAACATATGGGATGTGGGAGCCGGTTTTTCCAACTTGCTTACAGAGCCGTGATGAAGTCTTTACCATATACTGCTCTTAATGCAAACACAGCATTTCAGGAGAAGTTTTTGCACACAGAAATCACTTTGCCATGTAATTAAAGCCGGGATCTGTTTTGCTGTGAGGTGAGAAAACTTATATCTGGGCCACCTGATGTTGATTACTAAAATAAATCCATGTTATATGCATACAATAATCTCATCAATTTACTTTGATTGATAAAGTTGCTAACATGCATAATAAAGGGGGCTTTTATGATATGCACAATTGTATGCATGGATGAACACACAAAGGCAGCAGATAGTGAGACATATGTGAGCAGTCAGCTGCAGCCTCTGGCAGTGTGAGGTTGTTCGTCACCTGATGGAGCCAGGTACGTTATCCTGCTCCCACAAACATGAGGTGTCTTTAATTCAGATACGCCCACATGTTTCTGACTGACCCTTCGCACCAACAAAAGGAAAGAAAAAGGTTTCCATTTTAGATTGGTAAAAATCCATAAATCATATTTACAGTGCATAATTGTCAAGTACGTGTTGACTTTTTATTTCACCTTCTTCATTCATCAGCCTTCCCAGGATTTTACTGAGACTTACTTCTTAATACATATCAGTAGGAAAAGAAAAATCACCGTAAAGAAAGCTATTAGTTATAACAATATAATTTATTCCAAAAATATATTAATACATATTTATTTTTTATTTTGGTAGGTAAACATGACTTATTAATAATCACTCTTGTTGCAGCCAATAGTCTGTGCCGATAGCAAATATTGAACATTTCCCTTACGGTGTCTAGTTTCTCTCTGCCTCTGTTTGCAATTCAACACATTGAAATTCAAAAGTCAAGATTCATTAATTACCCAAAGACTCATTAACCATGCTTTTATTGATCAAAATAAATCTGGAATTCTTATCATACTACAACCATTTTGATCCGACTGACCTAAAGACTGCACTTCGAGAATATTTTTTTTTTAATTCAAATTATCAGACAGCAATAACTTCAAGAAACTCTCCAGCCTACTGATGCCTAATAAACACTCTATGGGTTTTTTTAAGGTGAGCTTGACATCCTATTCAGTCTGTAGTCTTAAATGTTGTCTAAAGATGCAATTTTGTCAAGCTTCACAGTTCATCAGATATACCAAATGAGGAGAAAGTCACAGGCTCAATAAATATGTTGTGATAAATAACAAAATAATGTTATCCTGGTAAGAATAATTAGATTATTCGCTTTCTTACCGAACTGCATGAACACTTATATATATTTCTGTCAATGCATGTATAAATAAACGCATGAATAGAGTACAGTGAACCCATTCACAAAATACTATATCACTGGACGTTATGCTGCAGTTTGTGATGCTACAGTGACTTCCTGTTTACATATGGCAGCCCATCCTAACCCAATATTAAAGTTTTTTCCTGCTAAAATATTTCCTACATTTAGATGGTGCAACCTGGATTATTAATCACTGCAAACTAGCCAGTAAGAATATAGAAATGACATCAAACTGATTTTTGTATGTAGCTGCTGCAAACAAATTCAGATCATAAAATGTTACTCTAAAAAACTTGACTGAACTGAGAACAATGAAGATTCCTCCCATTTCTTTCTTAACGACTTATTGTTTTTCTAAAAAAAATCAGAACTGAATTTGAGCTCTTCTCAGTCCGTTGGAAGAAATTGTGATAGTCATTAATTAATTTGCAGCAAATTGGTAAATAGAAGTCTTCCCCAACCAATGGGAATGTCAGAAGTACTGATTTGGCTCTTCTTGATACAATATCATCTCTATGTCAGGACACACCCTCCCACATACACACACACACACACACACACACACACACACACACACACACACACACACACACACACACACACACACACGCGCACATACACACACATGCACATACACACGCACGCACGCACACACACACACACACAAACACACAGTCCCTAATGCTTTATTTATTTATATTTTCATTGCTTATGGATGCGGAAAGAGGGGTGCAGAGGGAGCGAGAGAGGTGGCGGGGAACCATGTTTTTGAACAGGTTGGCGATGATCACAGAGTCTGGGGGGCCAGAGTTAATGACTTATTCATGGACCCTTCTGGCCCCTCACGGCCCCTCACGGCCCCTCACGGCCCCTGGGAATACAACAAACAGATGCAATAGGGAAAGAGAGACTGATTCGGGAGGAGGGAAGAAGTGGGGAGGAGTAATGTTGGGCTGAGGTGAGAGACAATGCGTTGGGACAGTGGTGGAGGGAGGCAGAGAGGGAGGGATGAGCTTTGCATAAAAAGACAAACGCATAAGCTGGAAGACAGAGGTGAAACGGGTGTAGAAGAGAACAGACAGAGCGTATACAGTCCATGGAGAACTATAAGCTCCCTTTGAAGGGTTGGTGATATGACCTTAAAATATAATCACAATTATTAATGTTAGTTGCTTTTCTTGACGAAATTACAAAATACAAAAAAAAAAATCTTAATTTCAAGAACATACACTGAAAAAACTGAACCGTTGACTTAAATTAAATGTCAACAGATTTCACACAACTGTATTAGGTTAGTTGAAAGCAATAATATATCATTTAAATAACAAATAATAAATAATGAAATTGAAATCAACTTAATATTATTGCTTTCAACTAACCGGATACAGTTATGGGAAATGTGTTCACATAATACACTTAATTTAAGCAATGTTACAGTTTTCTCAGTGTAGAATTTTAGCAAAAAAAGAGTTATAGTTTTTTCTTGTTCAGCTCTTTAGTTTTTGAATAACTAAAGTAATTTAGCGTTAATTAAATTCACCTCAAAGTGGACCTTTAAACTGTTGCCAAATGCAACAAAGTTTCTCTTTAATCCCATTTAACCACCATAGTTTTTATTTATTGATTAATTTTTAATATAACTTGTTTCTTTTTCAGTTTTCTGTACGCTTTATTTCTTATCCTCTCTTTCCATTGTTCCTTGTATCTCTCAGTATGAAGTTATTACATCAGAATATTGCTGTTATCACAATTGAATCATATTTAAAGAATACCATTAAGTTAAGATATAAAACGGCACACCTCTATTTCCCCCTTAATGGAAAGACAAGAGTATACGATGACCGCCACTTGCGCAAAAAGAACTCTGAATAATGACAGGACAATTAACGGTAAGAAAAGCTATCTAATGACTGAACTGAATTGCAGGTTATGGAGTGCAAAGCTATATGCAGATGTTCTCCTTCAAAGTTGAAAACTGACAATGAATGTGTCTGATCAACACTGTCTTGCCATCGCCTCATTAAAACATGACCCTAAAATAGTTACAGCGTCTCGGTTACTCTTTCATGCAGGCCCCGCTAAGAGATTGAAGCATTTGAAATATTGATCAAAACTCCCTATTCCCTCGTCTCTGCCTAATAAAGGGACAACTTCAATATCAAAAACACTGATGAGATTTTAGTGGCACAGTTGATTGCTAAGCTCTCCACGGAATTCGAGACGTTTGTGATGTTTGTGCACTTTTTGTTCAAACGCTTGTTTACAAGTCTCCTGATTTCCACAATACCTCAGGTTGTTTATCCAAGCCATCAGAAATCTCTGTCTTAATCAGAGTTGTGTTCAAAGGTAAGATAAGGGCTTGGCAAATCCTTCTTAACCCACCAGTGACACACTTCACAGCAATTTACTGCGCGTCTTGTGTTGCTCATGAAAAATAAAGTCGCAGCCTTTTCTTGATAGAGTGGCAGACATCCACAAAGAATTGCGGGTCTTTGTTTTTCACTGAAACATCAGACCTCAACATTTTTTGAAGTGCGTTGCAAAATGTAGAACGCCTGAGATCTTTTTTGAGCGGTAGAAAGATGAAATCAGATTAAATGTTATTGACTGGCTTTGGCTTGAAACTTGCCCCAGCATGTGCATAATTTAAGATGATGTTGCCCCAGTTTTGCAAAACTCTATTTTTGACCTCAAGTTAAATCCTATTTCAGTGCTTCCTCTTTTGGACAGGTTCTGAAACATCGCTGGAGTTTATTCTTTCCTTCCTCCTGCGTTGTTTTCTACCCAGTCTTTGATGTCGTCACATCTACTGATTTATTTTGCTCCTAAAAGATATGAGTATTTATGGGTATTCACATGGTGATAGATTTCCTGTAGTAGCTTTCTCTTTTTCAGTCAAAAACACGCATCGCTCAGCTAGCCCTATATTATAATATACAATTTGAAATGAAGCTTTGTTGAAGGTGTGGTGAAATCACTCTGCATCCACAGTCCTCCTCACCTACCCATCACTGCAGTAACTTAAATGCAAATCCTTAAAAGGGCAGAACTGGTGTTTGTGCTGTGCATTGCCATATAAATGCAGAAATCGACTTTTACAAGCATTAGACAGTTCAAGGTGTAATACATTCAAACAGAATCTGACATAAAAAACTCCAAGACAAGGCTTGAAAAGATTGTATTTTCCACAGTTTTACGACTGCCAGTTAACCTGTTTGGCTCACAGTATGCTTTTCTGTGGTGTCAGTCACAAACATGGCGAAAACTCATTTAGATAAATATACACACACTGATATCAATCAATCAATCAATGTTTATTTATATAGCCCAATATCACAAATGTTACATTTGTCTCAGTGGTCTTCACAGTGTGTACAGAATATCAGTATGACAATACGACACCCTCTGTCCTTAGACCCTCACATCGTACAAGGAAAAACTTCCAAAGAAAACCCAGTTTAAAGGGAAAAATGGGAGAAACCTCAGGGAGAGCAACAGAGGAGGGATCCCTCTCCCAGGACGGACAGACGTGCAATAGATGCCGTGTGTAAATTGAAAAGATAATACATTTGCAACATAGGTAGTCCAAATGTTTGGAAATGCATGTGTGTATAATAGGAAGATGAATCCACGAGGATATCCATCCAGGACCGATGATCCAGGACCACAGCCACGACTCAAGATCCAGTGCTCGCGATCCAGGACACAGGACCGCAGGATCATCCATGACTCCGGATCCCAGCGTATATAGACACCAAAAAGAAAGACATTTGGGGAAGCTGGGTTAATCGGAACATGAGAGTACACAGGTATAGACAGAGAGAAGGAAGAAGTAAGATGTCCCCCGACAGACTAAGCCTATATCAGCAAAACTAGGGGCTGAATCTAATCAGCCCTAACTATAAGCTTTATCAAAAAGGAAGGTCTTAAGTGCAATCTTAAAAACGGATAGGGTGTCTGCCGCCCGAACACAAACTGGAAGCTGATTCCACAAATGTGGAGCTTGATAAGAAAAGGCTCTGGCTCCCATTGTACTTTTAGAGATTCTAGGAACAACCAACAACCCTGCATTCTTGGAACGCAATGCCCTAGTAGGACAGTAGGGTATAATGAGTTATTTAAGGTAAGATGGCGCCTGCCCATTAAGGGCTTTGTAGACGAGAAGAAGAATTTAAAATTCTATCCTGTGTTCTATAGGGAGCCAGTGTAAGGCAGCCAGAACAGGAGTAATGTGGTCCCTTTTCCTAACTCTGGTTAGTACACGAGCCGCAGCATTTTGAATCAGCTGAAGCGACTTGATTGACTTCTTGGTACTCCCTGATAATAAAGAGTTACAATAATCCAGCCTAGAAGTAACAAATGCATGGACTAGTTTCTCTGCATCGTTTTGAGGCAAGATATGCCTGATTTTTGCAATGTTACGTAGATGGAAGTAGGCGGTCCTTGAAATTGATTTTATGTGGGCGTTAAAGGATAAATCCTGATCAAATATAACACCAAGATTCCTTATAGTCTCACTGGAGGCCAAATTAATGCCATCCATAGTTAGTATATCTTTAGATAATTTGTTTCGTAGATTCTTCGGGCCAAGTACAATAACTTCAGTTTTGGTCGTGTTTAACATCAAAAAGTTTAAGGTCATCCACGTTTTTAAGTCCTTAAGGCAGTCTTGAATTTTATTTAGATGATTAATTTCATCAGGCTTGATTGATAAATATAGTTGAGTATCATCCGCATAACAATGAAAGTTTACAGAATGATTCCTTATAATATTGCCTAACGGAAGCATATATAATGTGAACAAAATAGGTCAGAGCACTGAGCCCTGTGGCACTCCATGGCTAACTTTGGTTTGCGTGGAAGATTCATCGTTAACACGTACAAACTAAGAGCGTTCAGATAGATAGGACCTAAACCAGCCTAAAGCAGTTCCCTGTATGCCAACTAAGTGCTCTAGTCTTTGCAATAGGATATCATGGTCGATAGTATCAAATGCAGCACTGAGATCGAGCAAAACAAGAATAGAGACAAGTCCCTTGTCTGAGGCTATTAGAATATCATTTGTGACTTTAACCAGAGCTGTCTCTGTGCTATGATGTGTTCTAAAGCCAGACTGAAAATCTTCAAATAAATCATTGTTTTTTAAGTAATCACACAACTGTTTTGCGACCGCTTTCTCAAGAATTTTTGAGAGGAACGGAAGATTAGAAATAGGTCTATAGTTGGCTAAAACCTCTGGATCGAGGTTGTGCTTTTTAAGAAGCGGTTTTATCACTGCTACTTTGAATGATTGTGGAACATAGCCTGATAATAAAGACATATTCATAATATTTAATAAAGAAGTGCTAATTAATGGAAAAACTTCCTTCAACAGCTTAGTTGGAATTGGGTCTAACATGCACGTTGATGGTTTAGAAGAGAGAATCATTGAATGTAATTGTTCAAGGTTAATGGCTGAAAAGCATTCTAGTTTACTATCTAGTGTAATATTAGAACTTACGATTCCGGGAGCTGTTGATAACACTATACTGGTCAAAGGCAAGAGGTCATTAATTTTGTTTCTAAGAGTAACAATTTTATCGTTAAAAAAGCACATAAAATCATTACTACTGAGTGCTATGGGAATAGAAGGCTCAATGGAGCTGTGGCTCTCTGTCAGCCTGGCTACAGTGCTGAAAAGAAATCTTGCATTATTCTTATTCTCATCTATTAATGAAGAGTAGTAGGCTGCTCTCGCTTTACGCAGTGCTTTCTTATATTCATTGAGAGTAATATGCCAAATGAAACGAGATTCTTCAAGTTTAGTGGAACGCCATATCCTTTCAAGTTGTCTAGACCTTTGCTTTATTTTGCGGGTTTCGGCATTATGCCATGGAGCTAATCTATGTTGTTTTATTTTCTTCTTTTTCAAAGGAGCAACAGAGTCTAATTTTATTCGCAGCGCATCTATAGCACTATCAACAACATGATCAATTTGGGGTGGTGTACATTTTGTATAAGTTTCCTCCCCTACATGCAGACATGCTATCGAGTTAAGTATTGGTGGAATCTCTTCCTTAAATGTGGCTATAGCACTAACAGATAGGTTTCTGCTGCAAGAGCTTTTGACTGATGCTTTGTAGTCTAGTAACAGTACTTCAAAAGTTACTAAGAAATGGTCGGATAAAGCAGGATTATGCGGTTCGACTAATAGTTGCTCAATTTCAATACCATAAGTCAGAACAAGGTCGAGAGTGTGATTATAGCAGTGGGTTGGTTTATTTACACTCTGACAGAAACCAACAGAATCTAATATAGAGTTAAATGCAACAGTAAGGCTATTTTTATCATCGTCAACATGAATATTAAAGTCACCTACGATAATTACTTTGTCTGTTTTAAGAACCAAAGTTGATAAAAACTCAGAGAATTCTGATAAGAATTCTGAATAAGGACCTGGTGCACGATACACTGTAACAAATAAGATTGGCTGCAAAGTTTTCCAGGTCGGATGCGTAAGACTAAAAACGAGGCTTTCAAAAGAGGTATAATTTAATTTTGGTTTAGTATTGATAAGTAAACTTGAGTCAAAGATTGCTGCAACTCCACCTCCTCGGCCTGTGCCTCGAGCAATATGAGTGTTGACATGGCTGGGTGGAGTGGCCTCATTTATGCTGACATATTCTTCATGTCTCAACCAAGTTTCAGTGAAACAGCATATATCAATATTATAATCTGATATTAAATCATTTACCAATATTGCTTTAGATGCTAGAGATCTTATGTTTAAGAGACCACATTTAATCTTCCTGTTTTGTTGCACTGTAGTAGTTGTTACATTTACTTTTATTAGGTTATTATGTATGACACCTCTATTAGGTTTTACCTTAAATTGTCCTTGGGCAGACACACACACCGCTAATATTGGGTATTTTATTGGGTTCGGGATTCCTATGGGTGACTGCCTAGGAGAGAGCGCAGAGAAGCGTGTAAGACTGCGACTCTGCCTCCTGGTCTCAACTCCAGTTTGTCATGGATTAAGTCCACAAAGCCCTGAAATGTTTGCCGAAATGAGATCTGCACCTTTCAAAGTAGGATGAATGCCGTCTCTCTTAATCAGACCAGGTTTTCCCCAGAAGGCTGTCCAATTATTTACGAAGCCCACATTGTTTGCTGGGCACCACCAAGACAACCAGCGCTGAAATGATGACATGCGGCTATACATGTCATCATTGATCAGATTGGGGAGGGGACTAGAGAAGATTACGGTGTCCGACATTGTTTTAGCATAACTACACACCGACTCCACATTAAGTTTTGTGCATTCTGATTGGCGTAAACGAACATCATTACCACCGACGTGAATAACAATCCTACCGTATTTATGTTTATTTTTAGCCAGCAGTTTAAGATGCGCCTCAACGTCGCCCGCTCTGGCCCCCGGAATGCATGTGACTGTGGAGGCTTCGGTCTCTAAATTCACGTGTCTCATAATAGAGCTACCAATAACCAGAGTTGGCTTCTCAGCGGGTGTCTCGCTGAGTGGGGAATATCTGTTAGATACGTGAACGGGTTGGTGGGGACCTGCGGGTTTCGCGTTATGCCCCTTCTGAACAGTCACCCAGCCTCCCTGCTGCTCGGGAGTTGCCGGGGGACGGCTAAGAGGAGCTACCTTTTGCCGGTCCGCACATGCTAACATGGGCTTTACTTTAGCTGAGTTACTTTCTAAGATGCGGAGCCGGGCTTCTATGGCTATGATTCCCGCCTCCAACCTAACAACTATACTACATTTAACACATGTATCCTTACCAGTAAGGGAGGCCGGGAAGTAACCAAACATGAGACAGGAAGAGCAGGAAATAGCACCAGAGGGTGGGGAAAGAGCTAGCTATCAAGCTAAAGTAGCTACCGTTAGCAAACCCGAAAAGAGTGTAGGCAACTGTGGAGTTGCTCCACCTTTGACCTTTGCTCTTTTTTGATCCCCAATATCTTCCAGGAGGAACCAGGAGGTTGTCGTGAGAGGCACGGCGCTCCCAGGAAGTAGTGTGGTGATGGAGCAGCTCGGTAAAGTAGGAAGGGGCCTGGTTATGGACGGCTTTGTGAGGTGGATTTTATAATGAATGCGTTGGGGTGTTGTGGCCAGGGGAGCGGTTGTAGGTGAGGAGACGAACAGCAGAGTTCTGAATGAACTGAAGTGTATTTAGGAGTCTTGATGGTACAAGACCAAATGATGTGCTACAAGTGTTTCCTACTTGCACCATGCAGTGAAACACACAACATCATTTATAATAATGCTCAACTTGGATATCATTTATCTTCAGAGTCCCATAGTTCATTATCTTTACATTTACAAATAATACGTCTTTACTTATTTATCCTCCACAAACAAACTCATTCAGCAGCCTTCCACATGTTCACCAACATTTTATTCTCACAAATACACACACTCTATGTGCGTAAACACGTAAACACACACACACACCTCAGTAGCTGTTAACACCTGCTTATATACACATTAGTGTTGCATGGGTGCCTGTGCAATGACTGTAATCCATCATGGGCTTTGCCATCCCGATATCACAGCGCAGCTACAACGCCGGCCTGCAGATTTTGGGCATGCTGCCAGGGGAAGAGGAGGGAAAAAAGACAATCCACAACCCCCCACCCCACCCCCTCCTGCTGCTAAACAAATACTGCCGCCTCCCCGCTCTCTTACACACAATCAAACACACTCAGACAGATGCAGATCACATGCACACATGAGCTTGATTGTGGTTGCATGCATACTATCACACAAACACTTGTTTGCACATGTGCATGCATTCACACGTGAATACATCCCGGAGATATATGCAAGCTGACAATCAAAGATGTGTTTTTATGATTAACTGTTAGTTTGCCCTCTAACAATGGTGACTTTCTGCCATAACTTAGGCAAGATTTCTTGGAACTATTAAGAATATAGCCATCTTGTTTAAGACAACCTTAGACAAAAAGCTCTTCTGTCAGATTTAGGATGTACGCACTCATGGAGCAGATTGTAAATACTTTATTCCTTTCGTCTTATGTATTTACTTTCTGTTCTTGTTATATTCTACTGGGCTTTAAAATATAACTACAATGGCAGAGATGTCCACCAATGCCAAATCTCGCTGTTCCGTACACCTCCTCTGATTCAAATAGTAATTTATGTTCTTCCTTGGCCACTGATACACACTTCCACCACAAGGCATAGAAAAGCATACCAGAAGTGTTTTCCTATCAGCTGACACACTTACAACGAAACCGAGAAACATAACCTTATTGTCGGAGGTAATTATGTATAGGCTGGTTTTAATACTTGTAATGAAATTGTAATACAAACTTGAACTAAAGGAGTTCATGTAAAGGAAGGGGAGGGGTAGAAATGTAGGAAGAGGGCAACTGGGCAATCAAGGGCAAAACTAGTAACGTTTAAAAGGTTAAAATAATTTATTATTCGACAAACACTTTACAAAAAACTAAAACTATTTAAAATATTTAAAATACAATTAAAACAATTTCACAAGCTAAAAGGGCTTAAAAGTAATTTCCTTAAAATCCAGGCACTCGATGAGGGGGGGAACACTTCTAGGCTCACCGTCTGCTCTTCCAGCTTGGCTCCCACTCTAAAAACAAACAACAGTCACTTGTCTTTTAAGGACAACTCAGGTATTTTGTTGGAGAGTGCTAGTTACTCACGAAATAAGGGCAGAGCTCTAAACTGTGCCCTCTTCTGTCCTTGGCTTCACACTCAACTGGACTGCCGTTTGTCTCTGGATATTTTCTGTCTGTTCCGCTGCGTCTTCTCCTGTCTTCTTCCTTTGTGCTGTGTCCTGACGAGAATAGGTAAAGAAACAGAATCAAACAAACCCTGTTCTCCAACCGCCCCAAATATGCAAACAGCAGTACACTTCATGTGTCTACTGAAACCTACCGTCCTTTTTTGATAATAAAAAAAAGATTGGTGTTCTTCCAGTTTAGAACATTACATTACAAACACTTCAATACCGTAGACATGCCTACGGGAGCGATTTGTGGTAAAGTGTCTTGCTCAAGGACACATCGGCATGTGACCCAGAGTCACATCCGCATAGGACTTTCTGTTTTCTTAATGACTTACCTGGTAGAGCATAGGTAAAGAAATAGAATAAAACAAACCCTATTCTCCAATACTCATCACACAGTGTGAACGTCCGTGGGAGAAGAGATGGTCATTCGTGAGTCTTCTGTGTCTTCTTACACATTACATTACATGTCATTTAACTGACGCTTTCATCCAAAGCGACTTACAAACACTGCAATACCGTAGACATGCCTACGGGAGCGATTTGTGGCAAAGTGTCTTGCTCAAGGACACATCGGCGTGTGACCCAGAGTCACATCCGCATAGGACTTTCTGTTTTCTTAATGACTTACCTGGTAGAGCATAGGTAAAGAAACAGAAGAAAACAAACCCTAATCTCCAATACTCATCACACAGTGTGAACGTCCGTGGGAGAAGAGATGGTCATTTGTGAGTCTTCTGTGTCTTCTTACACATTACATTACATGTCATTTAACTGACGCTTTCATCCAAAGCGACTTACAAACACTTCAATACCGTAGACATGCCTACGGGAGCGATTTGTGGTAAAGTGTCTTGCTCAAGGACACATCGGCGTGTGACCCAGAGTCACATCAATCAATCAATGTTTATTTATATAGCCCAATATCACAAATGTTACATTTGTCTCAGTGGTCTTCACAGTTTATACAGAATATCAGTATGACAATACGACACCCTCTGTCCTTAGACCCTCACATCGTACAAGGAAAAACTTCCAAAGAAAACCCAGTTTAAAGGGAAAAATGGGAGAAACCTCAGGGAGAGCAACAGAGGAGGGATCCCTCTCCCAGGACGGACATACGTGCAATAGATGCCGTGTGTAAATTGAAAAGATAATACATTTGCAACATAGGTAGTCCAAATGTTTGGAAATGCATGTGTGTATAATAGGAAGATGAATCCACGAGGATATCCATCCAGGACCACAGCCACGACTCAAGATCCAGCGCTCGCGATCCAGGACACAGGACCGCAGGATCATCCATGACTCCGGATCCCAGCGTATATAGACACCAAAATGAAAGACATTTGGGGAAGCTGGGTTAATCGGAACATGAGAGTACACAGGTATAGACAGAGAGAAGGAAGAAGTAAGATGTCCCCCGACAAACTAAGCCTATATCAGCAAAACTAGGGGCTGAATCTAATCAGCCCTAACTATAAGCTTTATCAAAAAGGAAGGTCTTAAGCGCAATCTTAAAAACGGATAGGGTGTCTGCCGCCCGAACACAAACTGGAAGCTGATTCCACAAATGTGGAGCTTGATAAGAAAAGGCTCTGGCTCCCATTGTACTTTTAGAGATTCTAGGAACAACCAACAACCCTGCATTCTTGGAACGCAATGCCCTAGTAGGACAGTAGGGTATAATGAGTTCTTTAAGGTAAGATGGCGCCTGCCCATTAAGGGCTTTGTAGGCGAGAAGAAGAATTTTAAATGCTATCCTGTGTTCTATAGGGAGCCAGTGTAAGGCAGCCAGAACAGGAGTAATGTGGTCCCTTTTCCTAACTCTGGTTAGTACACGAGCCGCAGCATTTTGAATCAGCTGAAGCGACTTGACTGACTTCTTGGTACTCCCTGATAATAAAGAGTTACAATAATCCAGCCTAGAAGTAACAAATGCATGGACTAGTTTCTCTGCATCGTTTTGAGGCAAGATATGCCTGATTTTTGCAATGTTACGTAGATGGAAGTAGGCGGTCCTTGAAATTGATTTTATGTGGGCATTAAAGGATAAATCCTGATCAAATATAACACCAAGATTCCTTATAGTCTCACTGGAGGCCAAATTAATGCCATCCATAGTTAGTATATCTTTAGATAATTTGTTTCGTAGATTCTTCGGGCCAAGTACAATAACTTCAGTTTTGGTCGTGTTTAACATCAAAAAGTTTAAGGTCATCCACGTTTTTAAGTCCTTAAGGCAGTCTTGAATTTTATTTAGATGATTAATTTCATCAGGCTTGATTGATAAATATAGTTGAGTATCATCCGCATAACAATGAAAGTTTACAGAATGATTCCTTATGATATTGCCTAACGGAAGCATATATAATGTGAACAAAATAGGTCCAAGCACTGAGCCCTGTGGCACTCCATGGCTAACTTTGGTTTGCGTGGAAGATTCATCGTTAACACGTACAAACTGAGAGCGTTCAGATAGATAGGACCTAAACCAGCCTAAAGCAGTTCCCTGTATGCCAACTAAGTGCTCTAGTCTTTGCAATAGGATATCATGGTCGATAGTATCAAATGCAGCACTGAGATCGAGCAAAACAAGAATAGAGACAAGTCCCTTGTCCGAGGCTACTAGAATATCATGTGTGACTTTAACCAGAGCTGTCTCTGTGCTATGATGTGTTCTAAAGCCAGACTGAAAATCTTCAAATAAATCATTGTTTTTTAAGTAATCACACAACTGTTTTGCGACCGCTTTCTCAAGAATTTTTGAGAGGAACGGAAGATTAGAAATAGGTCTATAGTTGGCTAAAACCTCTGGATCGAGGTTGTGCTTTTTAAGAAGCGGTTTTATCACTGCTACTTTGAATGATTGTGGAACATAGCCTGATAATAAAGACATATTCATAATATTTAATAAAGAAGTGCTAATTAATGGAAAAACTTCCTTCAACAGCTTAGTTGGAATTGGGTCTAACATGCACGTTGATGGTTTAGAAGAGAGAATCATTGAATGTAATTGTTCAAGGTTAATGGCTGAAAAGCATTCTAGTTTACTATCTAGTGTAATATTAGAACTTATGTTTCCGGGAGCTGTTGATAACACTATACTGGTCAAAGGCAAGAGGTCATTAATTTTGTTTCTAAGAGTAACAATTTTATCGTTAAAAAAGCACATAAAATGATTACTACTGAGTGCTATGGGAATAGAAGGCTCAATCGAACTGTGGCTCTCTGTCAGCCTGGCTACAGTGCTGAAAAGAAATCTTGCATTATTCTTATTCTCATCTATTAATGAAGAGTAGTAGGCTGCTCTCGCTTTACGCAGTGCTTTCTTATATTCATTGAGAGTAATATGCCAAATTAAACGAGATTCTTCAAGTTTAGTGGAACGCCATATCCTTTCAAGTTGTCTAGACTTTTGCTTTATTTTGCGGGTTTCGGCATTATGCCATGGAGCTAATCTATGTTGTTTTATTTTCTTCTTTTTCAAAGGAGCAACAGAGTCTAATTTTATTCGCAGCGCATCTATAGCACTATCAACAACATGATCAATTTGGGGTGGTGTACATTTTGTATAAGTTTCCTCCCCTACATGCAGACATGCTATCGAGTTAAGTATTGGTGGAATCTCTTCCTTAAATGTGGCTATAGCACTAACAGATAGGTTTCTGCTGCAGGAGCTTTTGACTAATGCTTTGTAGTCTAGTAATAGTACTTCAAAAGTTACCAAGAAATGGTCGGATAGAGCAGGATTATGCGGTTCGACTAATAGTTGCTCAATTTCAATACCATAAGTCAGAACAAGGTCGAGAGTGTGATTATGGCAGTGGGTTGGTTTATTTACACTCTGACAGAAACCAACAGAATCTAATATAGAGTTAAATGCAACAGTAAGGCTATTTTTATCATCGTCAACATGAATATTAAAGTCACCTACGATAATTACTTTGTCTGTTTTAAGAACCAAAGTTGATAAAAACTCAGAGAATTCTGATAAGAATTCTGAATAAGGACCTGGTGCACGATACACTGTAACAGATAAGATTGGCTGCAAAGTTTTCCAGGTCGGATGCGTAAGACATCCGCATAGGACTTTCTGTTTTCTTAATGACTTACCTGGTAGAGAATAGGTAAAGAAACAGAAGAAAACAAACCCTATTCTCCAATACTTATCACACAGTGTGAACGTCCGTGGGAGAAGAGATGGTCATTCGTGAGTCTTCTGTGTCTTCTTACACATTACATGTCATTTTACTGACACTTTCATCCAAAGCGACTTACAAACACTGCAATACCGTAGACATGCCTACGGGAGCGATTTGTGGCAAAGTGTCTTGCTCAAGGACACATCGGCGTGTGACCCAGAGTCACATCCGCATAGGACTTTCTGTTTTCTTAATGACTTACCTGGTAGAGCATAGGTAAAGAAACAGAATAAAACAAACCCTATTCTCCAATACTCATCACACAGTGTGAACGTCCATGGGAGAAGAGATGGTCATTTGTGAGTCTTCTGTGTCTTCTTACTCATTACATTACATGTCATTTAACTGACGCTTTCATCCAAAGCGACTTACAAACACTTCAATACCGTAGACATGCCTACGGGAGCGATTTGTGCTAAAGTGTCTTGCTCAAGGACACATCGGCGTGTGACCCAGAGTCACATCCGCATAGGACTTTCTGTTTTCTTAATGACTTACCTGGTAGAGCATAGGTAAAGAAACAGAAGAAAACAAACCCTATTCTGCAATACTTATCACACAGTGTAAACGTCCGTGGGAGAAGAGATGGTCATTCGTGAGTCTTCTGTGTCTTCTTACACATTACATTACATGTCATTTAACTGACGCTTTCATCCAAAGCGACTTACAAACACTGCAATACCGTAGACATGCCTACGGGAGCGATTTGTGGCAAAGTGTCTTGCTCAAGGACACATCGGCGTGTGACCCAGAGTCACATCCGCATAGGACTTTCTGTTTTCTTAATGACTTACCTGGTAGAGCATAGGTAAAGAAACAGAAGAAACCTATTCTCCAATACTTATCACCAGTGTTGTGCTAGTTACTGAAAACCAGTAACTAGTTACCATTACTAGTTACTTCATTTCAAAAGTAACTCAGTTACTTTACTGATTACTTACACCAAAAAGTAATGCGTTACTGTGAAAAGTAACGTTTTAGTTACTTAAAAAAGGGCTCCCATTATATTAATGCCCTTAGCCTTCATTTCAGTACTGTTATTGCATTGGAGAATAATACAATCTGTTGATCAACTTGACATGCATTATATGCAATCTGGATTGCATCGATATTAGCTGGCTTTCCCTTTTTGTATATTCTTTCTCCAGGTAGTTGGAAAAAGTTTTCCGTTTCATATGCCGTGTGCCGCCCGGACATGCTATCATGCTAACTAGCTCCCTGAAAGCGGGTGACTCCACTGTAGCAATAGCCTGCATGTGTTCTACAACATACCGTGCAATGGCTTTATCGACTTTTCCCTGGCTAGCAGTCCCTCGGTTAAAATCCAGCCGCTGTTGCTTAGGTGCAGGTGGAGTGGCGTCGGCTGAGTCTCTGTGGTCTTAGCTACTAGCTTCGTCCCAGCATGTTGTTTTTGCAGATGTTTTAAGAGATTTGAATCACTGGTTTGGGCAGTAGATAGGCTCTTTGACCCGCCAGGACACAACTTACATTTAACTAAAACGTTCTTTTCTTTGTGCTCGACAAAAATGAAATAGTGAGAATATCTCCAGGTGGAGAAACTAGACTTGAGCTCCGCCGCCGCCATGACAGTCTTGTTAGTAAACAACACAAACACGCCCACAGCCCGTCTCCGCATGTGACACAGGAAGTATTTAAGTACATTTACTCAAGTACTGTACTTAAGTACAGTTCTCATCTCTGTTCGCCTGGCTGTTGACTATATAAAAAAACTAACGCAGTAACGGAGTAACGCACCATGTAGTAACGGTAACTGAGTTACTGAATTTAAAAAGTAATGCGTTAGAGTACTAGTTACTGCCAAAAATAACGGCGTTACAGTAACGCGTTACTTTGTAACGCGTTAGTCCCAACACTGCTTATCACACAGTGTGAACGTCCGTGGGAGAAGAGATGGTCATTCGTGAGTCTTCTGTGTCTTCTTACACATTACATTACATGTCATTTAACTGACGCTTTCATCCAAAGCGACTTACAAACACTTCAATACCGTAGACATGCCTACGGGAGCGATTTGTGGCAAAGTGTCTTGCTCAAGGACACATCGGCGTGTGACCCAGAGTCACATCCGCATAGGACTTTCTGTTTTCTTAATGACTTACCTGGTAGAGCATAGGTAAAGAAACAGAATAAAACAAACCCTATACTCCAATACTCATCACACAGTGTGAACGTCCGTGGGAGAAGAGATGGTCATTCGTGAGTCTTCTGTGTCTTCTTACACATTACATGACATGTCATTTAACTGACGCTTTCATCCAAAGCGACTTACAAACACTTCAATACCGTAGACATGCCTACGGGAGCGATTTGTGCTAAAGTGTCTTGCTCAAGGACACATCGGCGTGTGACCCAGAGTCACATCCGCATAGGACTTTCTGTTTTCTTAATGACTTACCTGGTAGAGCATAGGTAAAGAAACAGAAGAAAACAAACCCTATTCTGCAATACTTATCACACAGTGTGAACGTCCGTGGGAGAAGAGATGGTCATTCGTGAGTAGGGTTGGGTATCGTTTGAATTTCCACGATTCCGATTCCGATTCCGATTCTACTTTTCGATTCCGGTTCTTAACGGTTCTCGATTCCGATTCTTTGAGGGGCAGGGTAAAAAAATGATACATGCTTCTTCCACCAAAAAAATTACATTTATTCGAGAAACTTTTACACAGGTTAGTTTAAAGTAATATTCACATTAATCAGTCTGTTTATATTCACTGCTATGTAACTTTAACCTGAGAACCACTGAAGCTACAACAGTGCAACAGTCCAACTTTTAAAAACAGTTCTTGTTGAGAAAAACAAGCATATCTGCCTTCTCAGGCATACCGGGAAGAAATGTTTGAACATTTTGAAGTAAAATGCTTCAATCTGGTGCACACGCATAATTACTAGAGACTAAATCTAGGGGGTACAACTCTAAACACCCATATGAAAAAGATCGGTTTACATTTTAATAATTAAATAACAAATAGCCTACATGTAACGCATTTTATTTTTGTTGTTCATTCATATCTTATTTTACTATTTTATTTATGCATATTTTTTTATCTCTCCAGTTTAAAACGATATGTCTGGTTTACTGTCCTATAGTATAGGCCTACATTGGAATGATTTCAAACCTGTTTTATCCCAATAATTATAAAGGAGTGCCTTGGAAATATGTGTTTACATAAATTGTGACCAAAACGTTTGAGACCCACTGAGATAACTTAGACTAAAGTGAACTATCTAAACACTCAGAGTCCTTTACCTCACTGGGCTGAAGTTATCAGCCTCTCAGTCTGACTGGAGAGGACTCTCCCTCCACATCATTGTAGAAACATCTTCTTCTTCCGTGAGAGCAGCTAGCACTAGATGCTAATAACAACAGCGCCCTCCCTTTCTCCCTCGCTCACTCGCACTTTGGCTGTGAGCTGCGGTTGCCAGATAAGCCAACATCCCCCATTTTCATCACTTGCAGCGCCCATCGTACAGGGCAAATGAAAAGTGTAACCGGGATGAGAAGGGTGTTACATTTACTTAATTATGAATTTTGTTACATCAAGGCCAACAATTAGGATGAGCACCAACGGTCAAAACATTTTTTTTCTCCCAGAGCTGTCAGCGCAGCGCCTCCACAGATCTGGCGCCCTCGGCGAACATTTATAATGCCAGTGCGACGGGCCGGCCCTGGTCTCAGGTTACACTGTAGGAAATGTAGATACAACGCTACATTGTCCGCCCCGCTGCAGTCATACAGTAGGCTACGGAGAGCGGCGAGAAACATTTCCTCAGGAATCGAAAAGCGGAACCGAAATTCACATTTCTAAATGATGCCGTTGGAATCGAAATGTTGGAACCGGTTCCGAACCGGAACCGGTTCTCGGTACCCAACCCTATTCGTGAGTCTTCTGTGTCTTCTTACACATTACATTACATGTCATTTAACTGACGCTTTCATCCAAAGCGACTTACAAACACTGCAATACCGTAGACATGCCTACGGGAGCGATTTGTGCTAAAGTGTCTTGCTCAAGGACACATCGGCGTGTGACCCAGAGTCACATCCGCATAGGACTTTCTGTTTTCTTAATGACTTACCTGGTAGAGCATAGGTAAAGAAACAGAAGAAAACAAACCCTATTCTGCAATACTTATCACACAGTGTGAACGTCCGTGGGAGAAGAGATGGTCATTCGTGAGTCTTCTGTGTCTTCTTACACATTACATTACATGTCATTTAACTGACGCTTTCATCCAAAGCGACTTACAAACACTTCAATACCGTAGACATGCCTACGGGAGCGATTTGTGCTAAAGTGTCTTGCTCAAGGACACATCGGCGTGTGACCCAAAGTCACATCCGCATAGGACTTTCTGTTTTCTTAATGACTTACCTGGTAGAGCATAGGTAAAGAAACAGAAGAAAACAAACCCTATTCTCCAATACTTATCACCAGTGTTGTGCTAGTTACTGAAAACCAGTAACTAGTTACCATTACTAGTTACTTCATTTCAAAAGTAACTCAGTTACTTTACTGATTACTTACACCAAAAAGTAATGCGTTACTGTGAAAAGTAACGTTTTAGTTACTTAAAAAAGGGCTCCCATTATATTAATGCCCTTAGCCTTCATTTCAGTACTGTTATTGCATTGGAGAATAATACAATCTGTTGATCAACTTGACATGCATTATATGCAATCTGGATTGCATCGATATTAGCTGGCTTTCCCTTTTTGTATATTCTTTCTCCAGGTAGTTGGAAAAAGTTTTCCGTTTCATATGCCGTGTGCCGCCCGGACATGCTATCATGCTAACTAGCTCCCTGAAAGCGGGTGACTCCACTGTAGCAATAGCCTGCATGTGTTCTACAACATACCGTGCAATGGCTTTATCGACTTTTCCCTGGCTAGCAGTCCCTCGGTTAAAATCCAGCCGCTGTTGCTTAGGTGCAGGTGGAGGTGGAGTGGCGTCGGCTGAGTCTCTGTGGTCTTAGCTACTAGCTTCGTCCCAGCATGTTGTTTTTGCAGATGTTTTAAGAGATTTGAATCACTGGTTTGGGCAGTAGATAGGCTCTTTGACCCGCCAGGACACAACTTACATTTAACTAAAACGTTCTTTTCTTTGTGCTCGACAAAAATGAAATAGTGAGAATATCTCCAGGTGGAGAAACTAGACTTGAGCTCCGCCGCCGCCATGACAGTCTTGTTAGTAAACAACACAAACACGCCCACAGCCCGTCTCCGCATGTGACACAGGAAGTATTTAAGTACATTTACTCAAGTACTGTACTTAAGTACAGTTCTCATCTCTGTTCGCCTGGCTGTTGACTATATAAAAAAACTAACGCAGTAACGGAGTAACGCACCATGTAGTAACGGTAACTGAGTTACTGAATTTAAAAAGTAATGCGTTAGAGTACTAGTTACTGCCAAAAATAACGGCCTTTACAGTAACGCGTTACTTTGTAACGCGTTAGTCCCAACACTGCTTATCACACAGTGTGAACGTCCGTGGGAGAAGAGATGGTCATTCGTGAGTCTTCTGTGTCTTCTTACACATTACATTACATGTCATTTAACTGACGCTTTCATCCAAAGCGACTTACAAACACTTCAATACCGTAGACATGCCTACGGGAGCGATTTGTGGTAAAGTGTCTTGCTCAAGGACACATCGGCGTGTGACCCAGAGTCACATCCGCATAGGACTTTCTGTTTTCTTAATGACTTACCTGGTAGAGAATAGGTAAAGAAACAGAAGAAAACAAACCCTAATCTCCAATACTCATCACACAGTGTGAACGTCCGTGGGAGAAGAGATGGTCATTTGTGAGTCTTCTGTGTCTTCTTACACATTACATGTCATTTAACCGACGCTTTCATCCAAAGCGACTTACAAACACTGCAATACCGTAGACATGCCTACGGGAGCGATTTGTGGTAAAGTGTCTTGCTCAAGGACACATCGGCGTGTGACCCAGAGTCACATCCGCATAGGACTTTCTGTTTTCTTAATGACTTACCTGGTAGAGCATAGGTAAAGAAACAGAATAAAACAAACCCTATACTCCAATACTCATCACACAGTGTGAACGTCCGTGGGAGAAGAGATGGTCATTCGTGAGTCTTCTGTGTCTTCTTACACATTACATGACATGTCATTTAACTGACGCTTTCATCCAAAGCGACTTACAAACACTTCAATACCGTAGACATGCCTACGGGAGCGATTTGTGCTAAAGTGTCTTGCTCAAGGACACATCGGCGTGTGACCCAGAGTCACATCCGCATAGGACTTTCTGTTTTCTTAATGACTTACCTGGTAGAGCATAGGTAAAGAAACAGAAGAAAACAAACCCTATTCTGCAATACTTATCACACAGTGTGAACGTCCGTGGGAGAAGAGATGGTCATTCGTGAGTCTTCTGTGTCTTCTTACACATTACATTACATGTCATTTAACTGACGCTTTCATCCAAAGCGACTTACAAACACTTCAATACCGTAGACATGCCTACGGGAGCGATTTGTGCTAAAGTGTCTTGCTCAAGGACACATCGGCGTGTGACCCAAAGTCACATCCGCATAGGACTTTCTGTTTTCTTAATGACTTACCTGGTAGAGCATAGGTAAAGAAACAGAAGAAAACAAACCCTATTCTCCAATACTTATCACCAGTGTTGTGCTAGTTACTGAAAACCAGTAACTAGTTACCATTACTAGTTACTTCATTTCAAAAGTAACTCAGTTACTTTACTGATTACTTACACCAAAAAGTAATGCGTTACTGTGAAAAGTAACGTTTTAGTTACTTAAAAAAGGGCTCCCATTATATTAATGCCCTTAGCCTTCATTTCAGTACTGTTATTGCATTGGAGAATAATACAATCTGTTGATCAACTTGACATGCATTATATGCAATCTGGATTGCATCGATATTAGCTGGCTTTCCCTTTTTGTATATTCTTTCTCCAGGTAGTTGGAAAAAGTTTTCCGTTTCATATGCCGTGTGCCGCCCGGACATGCTATCATGCTAACTAGCTCCCTGAAAGCGGGTGACTCCACTGTAGCAATAGCCTGCATGTGTTCTACAACATACCGTGCAATGGCTTTATCGACTTTTCCCTGGCTAGCAGTCCCTCGGTTAAAATCCAGCCGCTGTTGCTTAGGTGCAGGTGGAGGTGGAGTGGCGTCGGCTGAGTCTCTGTGGTCTTAGCTACTAGCTTCGTCCCAGCATGTTGTTTTTGCAGATGTTTTAAGAGATTTGAATCACTGGTTTGGGCAGTAGATAGGCTCTTTGACCCGCCAGGACACAACTTACATTTAACTAAAACGTTCTTTTCTTTGTGCTCGACAAAAATGAAATAGTGAGAATATCTCCAGGTGGAGAAACTAGACTTGAGCTCCGCCGCCGCCATGACAGTCTTGTTAGTAAACAACACAAACACGCCCACAGCCCGTCTCCGCATGTGACACAGGAAGTATTTAAGTACATTTACTCAAGTACTGTACTTAAGTACAGTTCTCATCTCTGTTCGCCTGGCTGTTGACTATATAAAAAAACTAACGCAGTAACGGAGTAACGCACCATGTAGTAACGGTAACTGAGTTACTGAATTTAAAAAGTAATGCGTTAGAGTACTAGTTACTGCCAAAAATAACGGCGTTACAGTAACGCGTTACTTTGTAACGCGTTAGTCCCAACACTGCTTATCACACAGTGTGAACGTCCGTGGGAGAAGAGATGGTCATTCGTGAGTCTTCTGTGTCTTCTTACACATTACATTACATGTCATTTAACTGACGCTTTCATCCAAAGCGACTTACAAACACTTCAATACCGTAGACATGCCTACGGGAGCGATTTGTGGTAAAGTGTCTTGCTCAAGGACACATCGGCGTGTGACCCAGAGTCACATCCGCATAGGACTTTCTGTTTTCTTAATGACTTACCTGGTAGAGAATAGGTAAAGAAACAGAAGAAAACAAACCCTAATCTCCAATACTCATCACACAGTGTGAACGTCCGTGGGAGAAGAGATGGTCATTTGTGAGTCTTCTGTGTCTTCTTACACATTACATTACATGTCATTTAACCGACGCTTTCATCCAAAGCGACTTACAAACACTGCAATACCGTAGACATGCCTACGGGAGCGATTTGTGGTAAAGTGTCTTGCTCAAGGACACATCGGCGTGTGACCCAGAGTCACATCCGCATAGGACTTTCTGTTTTCTTAATGACTTACCTGGTAGAGAATAGGTAAAGAAACAGAATAAAACAAACCCTAATCTCCAATACTTATCACACAGTGTGAACGTCCGTGGGAGAAGAGATGGTCATTTGTGAGTCTTCTGTGTCTTCTTACACATTACATGTCATTTAACTGACGCTTTCATCCAAAGCGACTTACAAACACTTCAATACCGTAGACATGCCTACGGGAGCGATTTGTGCTAAAGTGTCTTGCTCAAGGACACATCGGCGTGTGACCCAGAGTCACATCCGCATAGGACTTTCTGTTTTCTTAATGACTTACCTGGTAGAGCATAGGTAAAGAAACAGAATAAAACAAACCCTATACTCCAATACTCATCACACAGTGTGAACGTCCGTGGGAGAAGAGATGGTCATTCGTGAGTCTTCTGTGTCTTCTTACACATTACATTACATGTCATTTAACCGACGCTTTCATCCAAAGCGACTTACAAACACTGCAATACCGTAGACATGCCTACGGGAGCGATTTGTGGTAAAGTGTCTTGCTCAAGGACACATCGGCGTGTGACCCAGAGTCACATCCGCATAGGACTTTCTGTTTTCTTAATGACTTACCTGGTAGAGCATAGGTAAAGAAACAGAAGAAAACAAACCCTAATCTCCAATACTCATCACACAGTGTGAACGTCCGTGGGAGAAGAGATGGTCATTCGTGAGTCTTCTGTGTCTTCTTACACATTACATTACATGTCATTTAACTGACGCTTTCATCCAAAGCGACTTACAAACACTGCAATACCGTAGACATGCCTACGGGAGCGATTTGTGGTAAAGTGTCTTGCTCAAGGACACATCGGCATGTGACCCAGAGTCACATCCGCATAGGACTTTCTGTTTTCTTAATGACTTACCTGGTAGAGAATAGGTAAAGAAACAGAAGAAAACAAACCCTATTCTCCAACTCCCTCAATATGCAAACAGCAGTACACTTGAGTTGTCTAGTGAAACTAACCTTCCTTTTTCCGCAATAAAAAAAGTCTGTTGTTCCTCCAGTTGTACATTTGGAACATATTACATTACAAACACTTCAATACCGTAGACATGCCTACGGGAGCGATTTGTGCTAAAGTGTCTTGCTCAAGGACACATTGGCATGCGACCCAGAGTCACATCCGCATAGGACTTTCTGTTTTCTTAATGACTTACCTGGTAGAGAATAGGTAAAGAAACAGAAGAAAACAAACCCTATTCTCCATTACTTATCATACTGTGTGAACGTCCGTGTGAGAAGAGATGGTCATTTGTGAGTCTTCTGTGTCTTCTCACCTATTACATTACATATACATATATTATCCAGAGCGACTTACAAACACTTCAATACCGTAGACATGCCTACGGGAGCGATGTGTGCTAAAGTGTCCGCATAGGACTTTCTGTTTTCTTAATGACTTACCTGGTAGAGAATAGGTAAAGAAACAGAAGAAAACAAACCCTATTCTCCGATTCCTACTTTGTGTAAACGTCGGCACATGACACATTCCCTGTATCACATTTTACGAGTAGAGATGGTCACGTCTCAAGAATGCAACATCCGCCAATAATTTCTGTTTTCTTAATGACCTACCTGGTAGAGAATAGGAACAGAGAGGGTCATTTGTGAGTCTGCCGCGTGTTCATCCACATTACATTACATGTAATTTAACTGATGCTTTCATCCAAAGCAACTTACAAACACTTCAATACCGTAGACATGCCTACGGGAGCGATTTGTGGTAAAGTGTCTTGCTCAAGGACACATCGGCATGCGACCCAAAGTCACATCCGCATAGGACTTTCTGTTTTCTTAATGACTTACCTGGTAGAGAATAGGTAAAGAAACAGAAGAAAACAAACCCTATTCTCCAACTCCCTCAATATGCAAACAGCGGTACACTTGAGTTGTCTAGTGAAACTAACCTTCCTTTTTCCGCAATAAAAAAAGTCTGTTGTTCCTCCAGTTGAACATTTGGAACATATTACATTACAAACACTTCAATACCGTAGACATGCCTACGGGAGCGATTTGTGCTAAAGTGTCTTGCTCAAGGACACATCGGCATGTGACACAGAATCACATCCGCATAGGACTTTCTGTTTTCTTAATGACTTACCTGGTAGAGAATAGGTAAAGAAACAGAAGAAAACAAACCCTATTCTCCGATTCCTACTTTGTGTAAACGTCGGCACATGACACATTCCCTGTATCACATTTTACGAGTAGAGATGCTCACGTCTCAAGAATGCAACATCCGCCAATAATTTCCGTTTTCTTAATGACCTACCTGGTAGAGAATAGGAAAAGAGAGGGTCATTTGTGAGTCTGCCGCGTGTTCATCCACATTACATTACAAGTAATTTAAATGACGCTTTCATCCAAAGCAACTTACAAACACTTCAATACCGTAGACATGCCTACGGGAGCGATTTGTGCTAAAGTGTCTTGCTCAAGGACACATCGGCATGCGACCCAAAGTCACATCCGCATAGGACTTTCTGTTTTCTTAATGACTTACCTGGTAGAGAATAGGTAAAGAAACAGAAGAAAACAAACCCTATTCTCCAACTCCCTCAATATGCAAACAGCGGTACACTTGAGTTGTCTAGTGAAACTAACCTTCCTTTTTCCGCAATAAAAAAAGTCTGTTGTTCCTCCAGTTGAACATTTGGAACATATTACATTACAAACACTTCAATACCGTAGACATGCCTACGGGAGCGATTTGTGCTAAAGTGTCTTGCTCAAGGACACATCGGCATGCGACCCAGAGTCACATCCGCATAGGACTTTCTGTTTTCTTAATGACTTACCTGGTAGAGAATAGGTAAAGAAACAGAAGAAAACAAACCCTATTCTCCGATTCCTACTTTGTGTAAACGTCGGCACATGACACATTCCCTGTATCACATTTTACGAGTAGAGATGCTCACGTCTCAAGAATGCAACATCCGCCAATAATTTCCGTTTTCTTAATGACCTACCTGGTAGAGAATAGGAAAAGAGAGGGTCATTTGTGAGTCTGCCGCGTGTTCATCCACATTACATTACATGTAATTTAACTGACGCTTTCATCCAAAGCAACTTACAAACACTTCAATACCGTAGACATGCCTACGGGAGCGATTTGTGGTAAAGTGTCTTGCTCAAGGACACATCGGCGTGTGACCCAGAGTCACATCCGCATAGGACTTTCTGTTTTCTTAATGACTTACCTGGTAGAGCATAGGTAAAGAAACAGAATAAAACAAACCCTATTCTCCAATACTTATCACACAGTGTGAACGTCCGTGGGAGAAGAGATGGTCATTCGTGAGTCTTCTGTGTCTTCTTACACATTACATTACATGTCATTTAACTGACGCTTTCATCCAAAGCGACTTACAAACACTTCAATACCGTAGACATGCATACGGGAGCGATTTGTGGCAAAGTGTCTTGCTCAAGGACACATCGGCATGTGACCCAGAGTCACATCCGCATAGGACTTTTTGCTTTCTTAATTACCCTGAAGAGAATAGGTGAATAAACAGAATCAAACAAACCCTATTCTCCAGCCCCCCAAATAGGCAAACAGCAGTACACTTGATGTGTCTACTGAAACCTACCGTCCTTTTTTCACAATAAAAAAAAGGTTGTTGTTCTTCCAGTTGAAAATTTGGAACACACTACATTACAAACACTTCAATACCGTAGACATGCCTACGGGAGCGATTTGTGGTAAAGTGTCTTGCTCAAGGACACATCGGCATGTGACCCAAACTCACATCCGCATAAGACTTTCTGTTTTCTTAATGACTTACCTGGTAGAGAATAGGTAAAGAAACAGAATAAAACAAACCCTATTCTCCAATTCCAATAATGCTGTGCAAACGTCCGCGCATGACAAATTGTCAGAACTAATATGAAATGTTGCATTATTGCAAATATACTGTAGTGAATAGGGATGGTCAAGTGTGAGTGCATTGTAGCAGCAGACTTGAGGTATCTACCCACACTTACTGTGAGTAACTAAATGTTCACAATCTTTAGTCTTCCCGTAACTGAAGATGCCTATCATTCAGTGTTTACAAAAATAAAAAATAATCCATGCATCTGCTCATGTCATTTAAATCCCCCTCCCAACCGTAGTTCTATTTTACAAATTGTCATAGTCTGCTCCATCATTCACCAGTAGTTTTCCATTCACCTGTCTCACCTGTTTTCCACACCCACTCGTTAGCTCACTCTCTTTCTCTTCTGCACCCATTAGCTTCTGCCAGTATTTAAACCCGCACCTTACACACACTCTTTGCCAGATTGTACTTTGCCTCATGCTTGTCTTTCCCGCGTTTGAAACTAGATTGCCTACCCGGTTCCGACCCTGCCTGTCCTCGATCTGCCTGCTCTGCCTGTTCCCTGATCCTGCCTGTCCCTCGACTATCCTGTCTGGCCTGTTATCCGACCCTGCCTGTATCTACACTGACCGCCTCGCTTACTCCCTGACTCTCTGCCTGTCCCTGACTCACCTTCTGCTCGCTGTCCTCTGGTGCGTTAAACTGCTCGGTTGGTATTCCTCAGATCCAGTGGAATCTCCAATAAAGTTTATTACCAATTCTCCTTGGTTTCTCGAGTGCTGCATTTGGGTTCTCCTTAAGATTTTGACAGAACAATCTGGCCAGAACATGGACCCCCGGCTCATCAGGGAGTTCAATTGGCGTAATCCCGAGCAACCGTCTTAGACCGTCACGTCGACGGGCAGAGACACAGGGAGAGTCTCTCCGCTTACCGTCAGCTCTTCAGAGGAGGACAGCGAGGGGCCGGCTTCTGATGAGGACGCAGATTCCCACAGGGGGCAGGAGAGTGTTGGGGAATGAGGTTTTTACAACCCAACTCCTCTCCGCGTGTCGTTTTGGCGAGTCCTGCTTGAAATCATAACAGGGAGGAAATTAGAAGACACCAGGATACCAGTTAAACAATAATCCGTTTTAATTAAACAAGGTAATAATGCAATACAATATAATACATTACTATACAATATAAAGAATCATATAAGTAATGTCGGAGTACTCCTGCCCTGATTCACGCGCTGTGATCCTTCTGTCTGGGCAGCGCGCGAAGAGAGAGCGAACAAAAGGCTGAACAGCTTCTTTCATACCAACACCAACAGGAAGGGGTGGAGTTTACTCAGTCGTCTTTTCCGGTCATTTCATTTGGGAGATACCAAAGACGCTGTCTCACAGTGAATCAGCGCGGGCCAGCAGAGAACCAAATAGTTTCAGTTTGAAGCAAAACACATTCTTATTATGTAGCTTATCACACAATAGTCCATATGTTTTCCCTTTATGAAAGCCACACGTGTTGGGAATTTATCAGTCATCATCTCATGGCCCTCTCTTAACTGTGTGACTCAATTCTCAAGGCCTGCAGGATGCGCATCATTAATTTAAGAAGAATTTAACCATTATATCTGGGGAAAATGTCCCTCGCAATTTGCAAAGCCTATCAATGGTTTAACCAAAAAAACACTCAAGGGATCTTTTCACTCAAAACAGAACTCACAAGTAATTCTGCATCTTTCCTCTTCAAAAATAGCCTAAAAACACCCTTTTGATAAAAGGGTAAAAGTGAAAGAAAAAGACTATTGCGCTAATCTACTTTTAAGAAAAAGGGAACATTGTTTCAGGAATCTATAAAAAAACCTCTCTATATTTAAGAGGAAAAATGTACTTTTTGTTCCTTCAACTATTAACACACAGGAATGTATAAACCCACACATATATTAGGGATAACATGATGCAATACACCTCCTATATATGGGTGACATTAAAATGAATATACCAAAAATATGCTGCCTCACTTCTTCTGTATAATACCTTACATCAATTTCCACAATTCCCCCTTTTGCACTCTTTTAAAAGAGAGCAACTTACACAAGGCACTTGAAACATAACTATTGTCATTCCTCTCCACTGTGTTCATCTCTCAACATTATATTTAGAGCCCTTTAAACATTTGGATACAGCCCTTCATAACAATTTCTTATGGCAGAAGGAGAGGGAGACCAAAACATGTCAAAAAACTGCGTCCTTGTCTGCTGAGTCTCCATACTCGTCCTCTCCCTCCGAGACATAGGCCAACAGTGGCATTTGATACGGAGGGGGAGAAGCAGCTTTTCCCTCAATGGTGGAACTGATTAGTCTGACACATAATGAGCGGATGCACGGCATACAACAACACCCACATGTTATTAAAATGGCCAAAAAAGTACCTACAGAAATAAAAAGAGACATTACTAAACCCTTCCATTGATCAAACATGTTAGTAAACCACTCTTCAAGGGTCGGTAAAAAACGTCTATGCCAACGTATGGTATAAAAACGCAAGTTATCAAGAATGCTGTGGACAAAGGGGTCATTCAACCTTGACTTTTTTAAGGGTTACAATGTACATACAGTAGGGCGGACAAATAGACTACTATTCCCAATAGTAGTAGCGACCAACCGGTTATCAGGAAATTCAGGGCTCCTTCAAACCTTTTTTATTCTCTGAAATGTTCTGGTCTCTGTGTTAGCTCTACATGAGGTCATCAAAATGTAAAAAATCCCTTAAATATGAGTTAATAAAAGGTCCCTCAAAAAATGGGATATTGAAACAAAAGTTCCTCAAAAAATGGGATATGAGAACAAACTCCACACCGGCTATATCCACCAAAAATGGGATACAAGAACAAACTCCACACCGGCTATATCCACCTGTTTCAGCGGAGAGTGGAGTCCCCTGTGCCGTCCTGGCTTGCCGTGTCTTTGTCCCCCCATCCGCTGACGGCGGCTTCTGGGCTGCCTGCTAGAGAGATGTCTTCCTTCTCCTCCGGCTCGCTGATGGCGGCTTCTGGGCTGCCTGCTAGAGAGATGTCTTCCTTCTACTCCGGCTCGCTGATGGCGGCTTCCGGGTCGATGCTGGATAGATGTCTTCCCGATCCTCCTTCTCCGGTCCGATGATGATGCCTCCCGGGACGACTGCTGGATGGATGTCCTCCCGATTCTCCTTCTCCGGCCCGCTGATGATGCCTCCCGGGACGACTGCCTTGACGAGAGCCAGGTCTGTCCTGTGGGAGTGAAATATCATCAAGTAGATTAGAAATGGGTCACATGTGCGGTTTCCCCTTTTGTGGAATGTTAGGAAACCTCTCATTTCCCACAGAGCCCCAAAAATAATGTGTTAGTCCAAAAACATGCTTGATTAGTCATTGTTTTAAATAATGCAGTTGCACTGATCAGATGCAGACATACACTCACTCACACTCACACGGTCAGGTTGTAAAGTCAAGTTTGGTCAGGTAGGTTCACCTCAGAGTCAGTCATTGACAGTGCCTTCTCAAGTTACCCTGTTGGTCAGGGTCAAAGGTCAGTTGGTCTCAGTCTTTTTGGCCATGTGTCGTGCTCTGCAGAGACTTTGATGTTTCAGCATAGGCCAGTATCCGTTGTCTATAAAAATCTGTATATATGGAGCGCCATCATTTATTAATTCACAATTACAACTATAATGTTCAAGATATCTCCAACCCCTCATTGGAACAGCTGTTTCCCACATTCCCTGAAAAGTGTCTAGCCAAAAAATGTCACTTCCCCATTGTACACCACTGCAGTTCATCCACATATAATCCACATCAAAATGTCCAATAGATCTATTTCAGAAACTTGTGCACACAATTATTATCTTGAGTCAAACCTCTACTACGACCTGTGTAGCTCTTCATCGGTCACTATACCCATGTATCTTCAATTCTGGTATACCTAAAAAACAATGTTAACGTCTTTAACCATGCGTGGAACCCTGGGTGTCCGAACATGTAACAATCACTCCTTCCTTTATCAAGGACCTAAAAACAGAAGTAATTTCATCAATGGTTTGTAGCTGAACTTAGGAATTATCCCTCATGGTAGGTATGTTTTTACTTTTTAACATCTCTAAATGTCAGTTAATTACTAACTAAATGAATGTCCATTAGGAGGTGGTGCCGCTAGTACCCTAAACTCATAATCTGGTGCCGTGCGCTTCCTGTGAAGCTGCAAGTAAGATTTTAAAACCCACTGCAGGGTGGGTCGAGTGACCCCTCCTCCCTATTGGTCGTCAATAATATGCACCATTACAATGGGTGATTGAAGGCCCCACATTATTTCCCATTTCAGCATCAGCCTTCTTTACTCTAAAATTACTTTTTAAATAGGAATATGTAGAAATGGAACAAATATTCAATCTTCAGAAAAGTTCTTAACCAATGTCTATCTAGTGAATAGCCAACATATTTTAAAATGTCAGATGTATAAAAATAAGCCTAAATACTCCCTTACCATCAAAGTCCAAATCTAGACATAAGGTGAACAGTTTTGGTAACGGACAATTTAATCTAAATTTGTTCTTCAAAATACATTAGCAAATACCCTGCGAAGTATTCGCAACATAACTAACCCTCCCTAGGATATGAAATCCATTCATCCCTTTACTCATAGTTAGTTTATATGTCTAGATTATTATGTGTGACCTAATAATCAGATGTCTTATTTGCCAAAAAAGGATATTAAACTTTAATCTTTTCAGTATTCCAGACCATCATTTAAACAATCAGCCTCCCTTCTCAAACACTAACCCTATTGTTCTACACCACCCTCTGGAAAACTCTTGCACAGTTATGCTGTCAAATCATCGCATAATTTCTTCAGAGTCTGAACCGTCTGAGACCAGCCTGTCTCAAGATCTTGTCATAATGTGAACAGTCAGTGATGCGTTGTCCTCTGCAGCTGTAGTCAATTGGATCAATGAAACTCTTGTTTTGCACTGGGATGTCCTGAGGGGGAAGGAACCTCTGGATCAATGTGGTACAATCAGCAGACACACGTTGTCCTCTGCACAGCAGGAATCCCCAAAAACTGCAGTTCCTCTTCACACCACTGTTGCCTTGGCAACGAGGTACACGCAAAATGTCAAACCCTCCTCAGAGATGCGTTCTTTGCACGGTTCTTCTGTTTCTGTAGTGAGCAACTCTTCACCAACACACTGATTCAGAGTACAACCCAAAGGTGGCGCACAACTTTCCAGTGCCGCTGTAATCATAATAAATCAGCAACTGGAGAAAAACTCAATTTAAATCTCTCCCCCAAAGGGTTACAAAATAAAACGGCTGAGTGTCTATATGGTCAGGAATGCTGAAACATGTGAATGTTAAAACAAACCAATGGCAGTAGTCTACCCAGATTCTTTACTTCATTAAAAGTAGTAAAACCACATTGTAAAATCTCTTTTGTCTAGTTGAAGTCCTGCTTCTAAAATTCTAGTCAGAAAAAAAATAAACTTCATCTTTAAAATCTTCTTTAATTTGAAACCAAAAAAGGTCTTCCTTCTCCACCATGATCCTATCTCTACATCAAAGTCCATACAAACTGATGATGTATCCTTAAAAACCATGAGGAATGACAGTTCTCACAAAACACTATTCTTCCTTACTCCAGTTCTAAACCAAATGAGCCAAACAGGAAACCCTCTTTAACCACTTGCTTATTCTATTCTTTTTGAAATTGTTTATCTAAGTTGTGTTACAAGCAGGTTAGATCTGTAACAAAATACAAAACCAACTGTATTTAGCGCTATATTTGAAAAACAAGTAATCTGATTACAGTTAATGAATATATATCTTTGAACACTTATTATTGGTGGAAAGGTTTCCTCACAAAATGTAATCTCCATTACTAAAGTTAAACCTAAAGAAATCATCACGGAACAGTTTTCTGTCCTTATCACTTAATTGTCTCAATACAAACTACAAAGCGTTTTGAAAACTCCCACTCTTGAGAACATCTCAACACTTTATTCCATCTGAGCACGAGTGTTTGACAGACACGCCCTATTAATCCAAAACGGCCTTTAATGGTATCAATGGTGAACTTCCTTAATATGAATTGTAAGTGCAACGTATGTTCTCTTTAGAACACAGATAGGACAGTAGCTGCTGAAACTGGTTAATAGCAGTTTTCTGTCAACCTAGTTAAGCATGTTGTTCTTATATCTAGTAAATATATTTTTATTTCATGTTTACTCACAAAACAATATGACATTATTCAGAATAGCAGTTAACTTTATACAAGTTTTACTCTCTCTGAACTCTTCAAAACATCTACTTCTCTTGTCTCTCTCAGTTTTACTCTCTCTGAACTCTTCAAAACATCTACTTCTCTTGTCTCTCTTTCTCTTTCGTCCCTGTGCCCTGCAGCTGCCGGCCCAAGTTTCCCTCATCAATCACCTCTGTGTGTTCCAACAGTGTGAGATGGCTGGAGCAAACCTAGTTTGTGCAACACCTCTGTCATGCTTAACCATTTAACAGATTCCTTCTGACTGACAAACTTATAAAAACCTCCCGTTTACTTTCTACTCTTTCTTCATAAACTTAAAAACACAATTAATGTCTACTAATGATATTACAAAAACTCCCTCTAATAATCGTTTCATCCATTGTGACATATTTACCCAAACTAAGTTTTTCAACACCTACATGTTTCCAGCATCGCATATTTCACACACCATGAAAGAACCTCCCTGTACTTAAAAATCCCACTGCTTGGTCAGAACAATAGTAAACCTGGAGAGCACACTAATCCGATCACAGTAATGTAATTTGACCCAAGTGTAGGACCATGACGTTCCTAAAAATGTTAACAAAACCAAACTCCAATTACAACATTTATAGATAAATTGATTTAGCAAAATGAAATGTTATGTAATTCAAAATGTGACAAAAGAACAATGATTTGTCTTACACAAGATTGTGGTCTAACAGAATGACTCCTGACCTCATGGGGTCAAATGACTTGAACATGTGGCCTGAAGAACAAAAGGACCTCTTACTTATTAACCCAATGGACTCTCAGAGATGAGATCTAGCCATGAGGTGGCTGACTTTAAAATGAACTGTGACAAATACATTATATTTTACACAATATAACACAAAACAACACTACATTAAGACAATAACCACTCAAATGAGCCTTGGTGAAAAGCATGAAAGACAAAACAACTTAATCTACTCTCATTGTTCGTGTACATCTTTACTCCCACTATTCCACCCTCAATATGCCAACTTGCTGGCCCACTAGCTTAGCAGTAGTTGAACCTCACTGTTGCATGTGGCTCAACTCCTAAATAACATTACAATATATATTTCTCACAGTGAGCTCGCCATCCAATGCCCAACAAATTCTCATCTCTCCATGTCCAATCTAGGTGGAATAATCCACTATTATGTTCAATTTGAATCAAACTTTAACCTGCATGTACTTCATATACTCAGCAAAACCCATTCTTACTTCCCCTCAACGTTACTGTATGCAATTAATTCCTCTGAAATATAAGTAAAATTCTCAGTAAATGACAAATACCACGAAATTCACAATGCAATGTTTCTTATTTATTTAAATATCTACGACACATTGATCTATTAATCTTCAATGTTATTCACTCCTTTTTTAGATGAAAGCTGTGAAGAAAAAGTGGGGGCTTTCTCGAACCCACGGTATCCTTCCAGCATGACTTCGCATTTCTTTATCTGACTTTTCTCCCTTATCTATTCGTAATTATTCACAGAAAATTATTCCCCGTACAGTCTATCCAGCTTTATGGTGCGATGTTTATTTCAACAGATAATGCGACCTTAGAATGCGCTTCGACACGGCTTTTCAGCGATGTGGCATCCTCATGGAGCCGAAACCCAGGTCAACAGAATCCTTAATCGTCACGTTTAGCTTTTTAGATTAATAACCCCACAGAACAAGAGAACGAGATTCTGTTCGTTTCAAAATGGCTTTTTGAAATTTGCGTATCTCTCCCTTGGATTTATGACCTATAATACACTGCAGCTTCCTATGAGGCTGAAGAGCATTATTCTGTTTCGTCCTGGATGGTATCTTTTTTGGGAAACCACTGAACTTCCACTGACGGAATAGCCGTATTGATTTCTGAAAAAACCCACGGGGCCTTACACCTTCGTCTTACATTACTCGCCGCTTCACGTGTAGCTAACGAGTCAGTCGCAGGATTCTGAAAAATCCCCGAGGTTCCTAACCGTTGCTTTATCAATCTTATTAGTTAGTCTGTTACCTACCTATGCTAAAATATGCATTGCATAATTTTATCGTGAAGACTCTGACACTGAGAAATATTCCTGACAACTCTAAAAAATTTGAATATATCCAAATCACAGATTTTGAGTGTAACGGGTATCCGTTCTTACCTGTATTTTTGTATAGAGCTCTGTTTTTAGTTGTCAGAAAGTATTTCGAGGTGCCACCCTGGACAGCTTCATCCGCTGGCTGCTGATGTGACTCCCTCTGAACTCCCACTCGCTAACGTCAGGGTCACCACTTGTTGGGGAATGAGGTTTTTACAACCCAACTCCTCTCCACGTGTCGTTTTTGGCGAGTCCTGCTTGAAATCATAACAGGGAGGAAATTAGAAGACACCAGGATACCAGTTAAACAATAATCCGTTTTAATTAAACAAGGTAATAATGCAATACAATATAATACATTACTATACAATATAAAGAATCATATAAGTAACGTCGGAGTACTCCTGCCCTGATTCACGCGCTGTGATCCTTCTGACTGGGCAGCGCACGAAGAGAGAGCGAACAAAAGGCTGAACAGCTTCTTTCATACCAACACCAACAGGAAGGGGTGGAGTTTACTCAGTTGTCTTTTCCGGTCATTTCATTTGGGAGATACCAAAGACGCTGTCTCACAGTGAATCAGCGCGGGCCAGCAGAGAACCAAACAGTTTCAGTTTGAAGCAAAACACATTCTTATTATGTAGCTTATCACACAATAGTCCATATGTTTTCCCTTTATGAAAGCCACACGTGTTGGGAATTTATCAGTCATCATCTCATGGCCCTCTCTTAACTGTGTGACTCAATTCTCAAGGCCTGCAGGATGCGCATCATTAATTTAAGAAGAATTTAACCATTATATCTGGGGAAAATGTCCCTCGCAATTTGCAAAGCCTATCAATGGTTTAACCAAGAAAAACACTCAAAGGAGTAATCTTTTCACTCAAAACAGAACTCACAAGTAATTCTGCATCTTCCCTCTTCAAAAATAGCCTAAAAACACCCTTTTGATAAAAGGGTAAAAAGTCAAAGAAAAAGACTATTGCGCTAATCTACTTTTAAGAAAAAGGGAACATTGTTTCAGGAATCTATAAAAAAACCTCTATATTTAAGAGGGAAAATGTACTTTTTGTTCCTTCAACTATTAACACACAGGAATGTATAAACCCACACATATATTAGGGATAACATGATGCAATACACCTCCTATATATGGGTGACATTAAAATGAATATACCAAAAATATGCTGCCTCACTTCTTCTGTATAATACCTTACATCAATTTCCACAAGAGGGAGGCCGAAAGAACTTTTTCAGATGAGTATTAATCCCACCTCCCACCCTCCTCTGTAGATTAGCATTTAGGGACGTCAGAAGCCGTCCATTAAGGGGGGGGGCTCTGTCATAGTCTGCTCCATCATTCACCAGTAGTTTTCCATTCACCTGTCTCACCAACCCACTCTCATAAAAAAACGTGTAATAACTACGTTGGTCCACAACGTAGGACGTAGTTTTTCTACGAAAACGCCTCTGAAATTGTAAAATGCCTACGTTTCTTTCACCATTCATTCTGTTGAGAGCTTCATAGTATGTTGAATACTTAAAACGAAAGTTAGTTGTAATCAAATATAATCAATTATATTCTTGTATAACCCACAATGAAAATGCTTCATATTTTAGGTTTTTCTATATTTACAGCATAAACAAAACAAAGTGGTTTGTTAAGATTGAGTGTAAGACTTATAATGATTTATGCCCTACTCTCTGATAAGAGAGTAGGCAGGTTCTTTCCTCTCCTCTCACAGCAGGGAGGGGGGCTCCGGACTTAAGGAGAAACACATTGAGGCCTCAAAAGGGTGGTTATGTCATAGTCATAGAATATGTCTAGTCATGTTTTGTTTTACACAAACTTGGGAAGGTGTGTCTTATGCCAGAGCCAATAAAATATGTTGGTTGGGTATAGAGGAGGTGTTTGTGGGTTTTCTATCCGGTTTTTTGAGCATAAAAAGACTGGCTTTTTTGGATTTCGTCGGGGAGAGAGGGGGAAACCCCTGGTATACTCTCTCCCGGTAAGCTCTGGCCCACAGAGCTGGGTTAGATGGCTCTCGGTAAGTGATTCCTGGAAGACGTTGTTAGAACGTACCAGAATACATGATTTAGACTTTTGCTGGAAGACGTTGTTAGAACGTACCAGAATACATGATTTAGACTTTTGCTGGAAGACGTTGTTAGAACGTACCAGAATACATGATTTAGACTTTTGCTGGAAGACGTTGTTAGAACGTACCAGAATACATGATTTAGACTTTTGCTGGAAGACGTTGTTAGAACGTACCAGAATACATGATTTAGACTTTTGCTGGAAGACGTTGTTAGAACGTACCAGAATACATGATTTGATGATTTGAATGAATATGAATTAAGGTTTTAGATAAAAAATATAACCCCAGCATGATATGTTTTGTATGATTATAATGTGTTAAAAGGTAAAGACTCTGTATTGGTTTGGACCTACTTTTTCTTCAAATAAACTGATCTCACCTTTTGGATTGGGACAATAAAAGGGAAAATCTGTGCTCTCCTCTCCTGCTTCAAAGGTAAGACTGCACCCTGCCACACACATGTTTAGGTAGGAACACACCCCATTTACTGATACCAAAATCCTTCGGGATCGCTTAAACAGATTAAAAAGAGTTGTCTGAATAGAAACAGCAGTTAATTGAACCTGGTTCTTCGGGGAGTTAATAGAGGTGAGATCTTGCTGACGTTTGGTGGATCTGAGCCAAGCAGTAAACTTACATAGACTCAGTAACTTCGGTCAGGTCAATTAGTAAGGTCAGAGTAATTTACCGGAATAAATTATCAGGACCTCACCTATACTCTAAACAATTCCAATGGCTGGCGTCTATGTCACGTGATCTTCACATTTCTCCCTGCAGAAAAATAAACATGGCCGACATTCGTTTTATTCTCGGTGGAAAATGCCTATTTTAAGGTTAGTTTGGCCATTAAAATGCATTTTGATGTCATTTGATGCGAGAAATATGAGTTGTTATTTCAGATTATGTGTGCAGTGGATGTACATGATCTTTAGTTTGCTAGTTATTACGAAGATTACTTCAAGAAATTGTGTCTATACAACGTTTTCATTGTTACTAAGGTGGTTGCTAGGGACACTGCTCGATATTATTTCTGTTATGTTGGGTAAAATGGTGTTATCTTTATTGCTACCCCCTTCCCCGTCAAAGTATAGTGTTGGTCCACAGTGCAAACGTATTAGTTTAATAAAATCCGCATCTAAAATTGTGGCATAGTGTGGTGCCGAGAGATGGGAGTCGGAGGCGGGGTATCAAAGGTACAAGCTAGACTTTTATTTAGCATCTCAAAACACATGTAAACAGCTTCATGCCCGGGAAGCGAAGACCGGCGGAGACAGGAAGTCCGGCTCACTAAAATGTCCGTGTAGAACAATACCCTAACCCATAGATCCGTGGGTGAATAATGTCAATCACCACAATAGATACGTTATTTTCCCCTGTGCAATTCTCCATTTACTCAACAATAACACATAATTATCCTTGTGTTTATTTATTTGTTTGATTAATAAACACAAGTTGGAGTCCGTTAGGACCGAGGGTCGGAGCAGCTCATTTGCTTTACAGAATATTACACCCGGAAGTAAGTATTCTCTCCGCTTCGCTTGACAAACCCTTCTTCTTATTATACATCCATGGACAAACCCCATGATAGTCCTCAAGCTCTGTGATTGGAGAGTGTGCAGAGCGTTGAACAGCACTTGATATGGGATGGAACCACGGCAGACTGTCCAAAACTGGATTTGAACAGGTCCACTGCCTCCCCCCCTCCCCCACCCCGTCCCCAGAACTACACATGCTGGCTATTGTGTGTTTTGCAACATGTTCTCTATCTATGGCACGTTTCTACTGGGAATTGTAGTTTTAAAAGACGTTTTCATATTTCCCATAATAAGAAGTTGCCAGTATTAAACTGTATACATCCCTGGAGGTTTAGGGGATAGAAAACACTCAAATTTAAAACATGTAATTAATAAATGGGTGAAAATGGCTTGTGCCCATAATGGGCAGCATTAATATATACCCACACGACAGCTAAGGTCAGAAGAGCTTTATTTAACAGCTGGTCTTATGTCTGTGACCCCTCCTGTTGTTAATTGATAAGCCTGAAACATGCACTTGTCAAGGTTCAGAGGCATATTGTGCAAATATGGCCATCGATCATCTTAAAATAAGATTTACTTTATTGATCCCAAGTTGGAAACATTTGCGTTACATCAGCATGTGTATAGTTGTAAATATGCAGTGGTGTTTATTTGTAAATCATTTAGTATAATCACACAAATTCTGTGTTTTATATTTAATAATTCTGTGTTCTTTATTTATTGATTGTTCAATACCTGACAAGGTCGGAGATGAAAAACTTTGGTCACAGGTTCCTCAACAGTGCATTACAAGACATGTATGTATACCTCCACCATTAACGTCATATTCTGCACATTTCTTATACTATCTACATACATCTTATAAGAGTATAATACATGTATAATATCAGTTAAAATACGTGCTTCAACATAGTTAACATTGCTGGAGGTATGCACAAATATTGATAGATGTCTTGTAATGCACTATTGAGGAACCTGCGACCCAAGTTTTTCATTCATTGCATAACTCCACCATAGTTGTGTAGGCCTATATGATATGTCAATAAACCTTAGAAAATCTTGAAATCTTGAAAGGGATGTGCAAAATAGTCATTATATACAGTCTTTACTTAACTATTAGTAGAGAATAACGAGTAATGAACATACTTTATAGGGATTCTATTAATATCTAATAATAAAAAATTAATGAAATTCAATAACATGCTTTAACCACTAGGTGTCCCTTTATATCAGCTGTGCACCTTTATGGTGTAAATACAGCCTATCTACCAATTGGATCAAATATAAAAGTCCGCCAAATTAGTGTTGATACTGCAAGGAAACGCATTGTGTGAAAAGAAATGTAAGATGTTGTTTAATTGTTGATATATTTATGATCCACGTCACGTTTCCAGTGTTTGCGGCAGTTCCTCATGTTTGTCTAGAAGTCTTCTCATCAGGGCTCTATAAATACAGAACTACGGCAGATATGTAATATTTAATGCAGCCGAACCGTGTATTACAATGCCGGTATGTGATGACTTTCAAAGAGAAAAGCAAGAACACTCGGAATTAAGTCTTTTAGGTCTGTTTCCGGTATTTGTTAATGACGATGTGCTGTGAGATGTGAGACTGGAATTGCACAGGGGGAAATAACGTTTCTGCACCATTTTAGATGCGGATTTTGTTAAACTAATACGTTTGCGCTGTGGAACAACACTATACTTTGACGGGGAAGGGGGTAGCAATAAAGATAACACCATTAAACAGTTACACAACATAACAGAAATAATATCGATAGCAGCGTCCCTAGCAACCACCTTGGTAACAATGAAAACGTTGTATAGACACCATTTCCTGAAGTAATCTTCGTAATAACTAGCAAACTAAAGATCATGTACATCCACTGCACACATAATCTGAAATAACAACTCATATTTCTCACATCAAATGACATCAAAACGCATTTTAATGGCCAAAGTAACTTTAAATAGGCATTTTACACCGAGAATAAAATGAAGGTCGGCCATGTTGTTTTTTTTCTACAGGGAGAAATGTGAAGATCACGTGACATAGACGCCAGCCATTGGAATGAATGGTGAAAAAAACCGTAGGCATTTTACAATTTCAGAGGCGTTTTCGTAGAAATACTACGTCCTACATTGTGGACCAACGTAGTTATTACACGTTTTTTTGTGAGACTGGGTTGGTCTCACCTGTTTTCCACACCCACTCGTTAGCTCACTCTCTTTCTCTTCTGCACCCATTAGCTTCTGCCAGTATTTAAACCCGCACCTTACACACACTCTTTGCCAGATTGTACTTTGCCTCATGCTTGTCTTTCCCGCGTTTGAAACTAGATTGCCTACCCGGTTCCGACCCTGCCTGTCCTCGATCTGCCTGTTCCCTGATCCTGCCTGTCCCTCAACTATCCTGTCTGGCCTGTTATCCGACCCTGCCTGTATCTACGCTGACCGCCTCGCTTACTCCCTGACTCTCTGCCTGTCCCTGACTCACCTTCTGCTCGCTGTCCTCCGGTGCGTTAAACTGCTCGGTTGGTATTCCTCAGATCCAGTGGAATCTCCAATAAAGTTTATTACCAATTCTCCTTGGTTTCTCGAGTGCTGCATTTGGGTTCTCCTTAAGATTGTGACACAAATAGTCCACGGCGGGGTCATAACAAACCTGTTAGCATTCCTCCATAATTTAAAATCCCCATTTTACCTTAATAACTCTCAAAATGATCACACCCCTTCTTTCTTGGCCTCCTCTGTCCAAATGAAGGAGAGACTGACCATCCAGGAACTTATAGTCTGTCCCAACATTCCAGCCTTCCAGAATGTCAAAATTCCAAAGCACATTCTAAATGACCATTGTCAACATTCCAAATGACCTGATATGCTCAACATCCTAAATGACCATATATGGGCAACACTTTCTCCCTTTGATATGGCTTCCTTCATATCTTCAACGTGTCACAGACCGAAACGTGAGGGTTTTAGCTCGCTTCCTGCATTGAAATCTAAGTAAAGCATACAAAGCAATAGAACAATAAATTGATGAAAAACTCAATCTCAAGGTGCGCTTTCTGCCTTTTTGCCAAGCTTTCAACAGTCAACTATAAACTCCTAAAAGTTTTCAAATGAATCCTTCTGGTTAGAACTATATAAAAAAAGATTACTGATATTTATTATTATAGCTGAAATTCTGGAACACAGGCCAAGTGTTTCAGCTTCAAAACACTCACGCTTGAGGTGTCTACCCAAACTTACCGTCCTTTATACAATAGAAAAATGATATTATTCATGCAGATGAAATTTGAAACACATTACAATACATAGCATTATGTGACATCACATAGCATTACATCACATTCAATTACATTGCATTATATAACATTACATAACATAACATGTCATTTAACTGACGCTTTTATCCAAAGCGACTTACAAACACGTCAATACCGTAGACATGCCTACGGGAGCCGTTTGTGGTAAAGAGCCTTCTCTTCACAGAGCTCACTGCTTGCCTGCGGACGCTCCAAAGGGCGTGGCCAGCAGCAGCTCGGCTACATTTAATCAGAATCAGCACTTTTGTAACAGGGCTGAAATAGAGTGGTATGAGGCATGCTACAATGGATGATCTGTTTGGAATTTTGAGCAAAACACTTCAGAGACATGTTTTGTATAGATATGGCCCTATAATATATTGTTCTAATATAAAATAATAGGTGAGCTTTAAAAGAGAAAAAATACTTCCCATTTCCAATTTCCACAACATCTGTTGTGAATGAATACAGTAAAGTTGGAACTCAGTACAGTTCTGTTTTCTTAACGACTTAAGTTTTTGCGAATAAGTAAAGCAAAACAGAATAAAACAAACCGTATACTCTCCCTAGAAAATGACTAACCTTTCACCAAATTACATAAAAAACCCGATATATATATATATATATATTATATATGAACCTTCCCTCCTTCCTGTTTATGATCGTTATCTAGACTACTATTATGACTCAATGTAATGATTATATTAACTATTCAAGCACGTTAATGATCAAACAGTGCTTTATTTTGAACTCCAGGAGACAGAAAAAGAGTTTTCCATCTCTTATGCATTTTCATACATAAAAGCCTGCACATAAGTAACATCTGATGCATAGATCACGTGCTGGCCTCCGCTTTTGGTGTATTCTCACTGAAATCAAAAGGAGAGTAAAAATGTAATTGGTCTCTGTGCTCTTCTCTGTTTCACCAGTTTTTCTCTCCCCTTCACATGCATGTTTACGCATGTGTACAGGCGAGAAACCACACACACACACACACACACACACACACACACACACACACACACACACACACACACACACACACACACACACACACCACACACACACACACACACACACACACACACACACACACACACACACACACACACACACACACACACACACACACACACACACACACACACACACACACACACACACACACACACACAATCATTTGTATGCAAAGTGGCTGGCTGTGATGGGTTGCTATGGTTGCTGTTTCCAGGTTATGTGACAAGAAATGCCAAGATGCTTTACATCTTATTTGTGCCAATGTGAAGGTGTCAGGGCGGGAAAGGTATAGAGCTGAAGAGGCAATCACACAACGCAAGTCGTCTCACAACAGTAGGAGGTACAATAAAGATGGAAACCGCTGCATGTGAATAAAGCAAAACAGTTATGGACATTGAAGGGAATACAATAGTGTTTAAAGCGGCTTCACACTTTAAAAAAAACAGCAGTTACAACAAGAACATTGTTACGTTTGTATTTAGTAAGTGATATATGGGCTATGAACAAAGAGCTTTGAAGGTAGCAATCATGCTAGCTCCCCTTGATAAAAGGAAAGACTAGCACAGTATTGTGAGGAGAAAAACATTTGATAGCGAGCCAACATGAAGGGCTCAGCTCTGTAATTGCCTCCATGAGATTCGTTAGTATGCATGGAGTTCGTGTGTGTGTGTGTGTGTGTGTGTGTGTGTGTGTGTGTGTGTGTGTGTGTGTGTGTGTGTGTGTGTGTGTGTGTGTATATGAAGCAAAGTGAGTTCATGGGGATGCTCTGTGTGTGTTTGTGTTTATGTCTGGAGCTGATAACACTGACAGCTTAAGGTCAGGAAGAAGGGAAGGGCACAACTGAAGACGGCGTATCTTTGATCTCAACACAAAGTGTGACGTGTGTATGAACCGCCGTGTGCTGTACATACAGGAGATAGATGGCAGGATGCTGTGTGTGTGTGTGTGGGTGCAGTTCGGTATGCATGGCACGAGCATGTTTAATGCATGAACATGTTTGTATTACATGTTTGTGTACGTGAGAGGGAGAGAAGCCATTTTTTTCCCTGCAAGTTTTCTTCAGCTTTTGGAAGATTTCTCACAGTTGCATAGACACGTGTGTACTTGTGTACAGGTGTCAGTACACAGTGCAGAGAATGTGTAAAAAGCTGATCACAAGGTTACAGGTTCCCATTGATGTCACATAATTTCATCTCTTGCAATTAATACCTATAATTTAGTTTGCCAAGGTCAAATTGTGATTGTGAAACACATCAAAGGGAAAACAATTTAAATGTTAGATTTTGAAATACCTCTCAATGTAATTGTAGGACTCCTATAATCTCTTAATACCAATCAAAAACGGTGGATTGGTGTGCATAATGGAGGGCAATCAACATAGTGTCTCTGGACGTTCTCCTAATGGAGCATTTGACTAATTGACTGAATCTATCCGTGAACTGTCTTGGCCCCCTCAGCTTCCCCGTCACTGCTTAATTGGCTATTGTTATGTTATTACCAGTTCTCCAGGGCAGGACCATCTGCCAGCTCCAACAGGTATGTTGTGAGAGGCTCATGTGTGTTTTGACTACATCTGTTTTATGGTCTGTGTGTTTTTTATGAATGTGCTTTTGAAAAAATGCATTTGTAACCTACTGTAAAATGCATTTCCTTTGTCACTAAATCTTCCTATTTTCCATTGCCATCATAAAAAAGGCAAGTGGGACTGCAGTGGGGAAAGGGAAGAAAAAGAGTAAGTTGCTGCAGAAGGAGGAGAGGGACCTGTATCATTCATCAGCAGTGCAACAGTGCATGAACCGTGCTGGCTACGGTATTATTTTAACTCTCCCTCTCATTTACCTTATTATCTCCTTATCTATGTGCATCATTACTGTGGATGTAGCCTGTGTGGTGAATTGGCTTTTTAATTAAGGATGCATGGTTCCTTTTGTTTAACATATGGCGCGAACCTTGCATATGCTCCTGCACTCCAGCTACTATCACTGGCTGCATGGTGATAATGTATATTAATAGCGTGATCTTTAACCTCATGGAGCAATTATTTACAGACTGTTTGAACATATTTAGCTTATTTTTAATGAGCTCATCCCTTTATTAAGGTATGAACTATCCACAACTACTGTTTACCTTGGGATGTTAATATTATTTTCAATTGTCTTGTTAACCTTTTATTAAATCTTTGTTGCAAGAAGATGTATTCAGCTACCTAATGCTTGGTTAATGTTACTCACCTGGTCTGTTGAGCTCTTAATGATGGATGAAATTACAGCAGATGAAAAGTCTTAGCTAGTGTGCTGGAGTGTTGAAAAATGTGAAAAATGTGATATGAATGACACAAGCGTCTGGATCTAATAAATTAATCTGGCAGTGGTGGCCATGTTGGCGTCAGATGTTTTTTCCACGTCACAAGGAAATGCCTAAGCAGTCTGTCTCCAACTTCCTGTGAGTGCTTTGTCGTCTAACAAAAAACAATAGTCAAACTCTGATTCAATTTATGCCAAACCACATGATAAAAATAACTTAGGAATGTCCTTACCCCTGCGATTTCATATTATATGTGTTTCCTGGAGCTGTCACTTGTAGAATCTTGTGAAAGACATCCAACAAATATAAAATACTTACAGCTAACAAAACAAGTTTCCTCAGTCTATGGAGCATAGGCTAAAAACGTAATAATGAAAAAGCATCCTCATTCCTTGCTTATGAGCTTGATTATCTTGATATCTCACAAGGCTCTAATAATGCTTGTATCTCAAACCACAAGCAGATGGGACCAATCGGGATCTTGTAAAGAGCTGCATGCAGCTTCATCTGTGGTTTAGGCAACCCAGTCTCACGGCATTTCGTGTTCACCAACACGTATTTTAATCTATTGATTCGTGTTCACCATCATGATTTGCCCCTTTTTTTCGTGTTGCACAGCACGATTTTAAAAGCAATGTATTTCTACTGGTAACGTGTTTCGTGCCTGCAGGCTGCAGCACGTCTTTTTCTCCGGTCGGGTCGTGGAAGACCGGAAGCTGTGTGGTTCATAAAAACATGTTCTTACTCAATATCAAGCCACAGTTATTGCTTTTATTTTAAATCGTATAATTTCGGACTTTTGTTGTCATCTGTGAGGAAAATAAATGGGGCTCAGAGCCTCAGGATACTGAAATCTGTATTTTTAAATATTTGTTTCCTTCTAATTTGTTATTCTTTTCAAAATAACACACTGTTATTTACTCACCAATAACACTCAATTATCCTTGCTTTTATTTATTGGTTTAATTCCATAATCTCGGGCTTTTTCGGCGTCCGTCAGGAACTGAATTTCAAAATAAATATAACCGGAAACAGACGTAGGCATTTCGAGCGATTACCCAAGATCCTCAGCTATGGTTTTAAGCTCGCTGATTGGATGTGTTAGCCGCAATGCATGCTGGGATTTGGTGTTTATATTATATGAAATCCGGAAAACATTTAAAAAGTATAAAATAATACTTAATTCCGAGTGCTCTTGCTTTTCTCTTTGAAAGTCATCACATAACGGCATTGTAATACACGGTTCGGCTGCATTACATATTACAGATCTGCCGTAGTTCTTTATTTAGAGAGCCCTGATGAGAAGACCTTTGGAAAAACTGGAAGAAATGGCGCCGAAACTGAATACTTGACGTGGATCATAAATATATCAACAATTAAACAACATCTTCAATTTCTCTTCACACAATACGTCTCCTTGCAGTATCAACACTAATTCGGCTGACTTTTACATTTGATCTAATTCATAGTTAGGTTATATTTACACCATAACGGTGCACAGCTGATATAAAAGGACTGTAGTTTTTAAAGATATTACTGATTTTCTTTGAATGTAAGAATGTAAATACTGAGTCTGAAATAGTATAGCAATATGCTGTAAAATGATGTGAAAGCATGCATAAAACTATACAACTTCAGATGTTGTACATACACACTAATAATACAAAGTTATTATGGCTGTGTGCACCTTGTGTGCACCTCCTAGTGGTTAAAGCACGTTATTGAATTATTGTACAGAGTACATACTTTCATAGGGGGAAAGTATAAATATAGAAATATAGAATATAAAAAATCAAGAAGATACTATAAGTGATCTCTACAATAAAACAGTTTAGTGCAGGATGCACAGATATAAATAGGAGGAGGTGCAAAACAGAAAAACGGATTAACCTTTATTTAAACATTAAATATTAAATATTAAGCCTGACAAAGTAATTAACGTCTAATATATTGCTTTCCTGCAATGTTAACTATGTTGAAGCACTTATTTTAACTGATATTATACACATTAATTATACTCTTATGTATGTAGATAGAATAAGAAATGTGCAGAATATGACAGTTTAATGGTGGAGGTACACACATATTGATAGATGTCTTGTAATGCACTGTTGAGGAACCGGCTGTGACCCAAGTTTTTCATTCATTGCATAACTACACCGTAGTTGTGTATGATATGTCAATAAACCTTTGAAAATCTTGAAAGGGATGTGCAAAATAGCCATAATATACAGTCTTTAATTAACTATTAGTAGAGAATAACGAGTAATTAATATACTTTATTACTTGTTTCCATTCATGTCAATTGCAGATACATGTTTAGTCTTCTCAAGCACCAACTATCAAATATCTCTCCTGATTGTTGGCACTTGACAATCACCTTACCTGAATTTTACTCAGGTGTACTAAAGTCTGATTTAAGGGTTGTTTATATTTCACATAATTAATCAGAATCTGCAAAGTAACTCAAATAAATGCAGTGGAGTAAAAATACCAGCTTAACCTCTGAATTGTAATGGAGTAGAATTACAAAGTAGCAATGAGCTGTCATGTGGGTATATATGAATGCTATATATTAATGCTGCGCATTATGGACAGCGATTTTCACCCATTTATTAATTATATGTTTTACATTTGATAACACCAATGTGTTTACTAATGGCAACTTCTAATTGTGGGAAAAACGAAAACGTTCAGTAGAGACGTGACGTCCCATAGAACATTTTGCGAAACACAATAGCCAGCATGTGTAGTTCTGGGGGGGTGTTCGATTCCAGTTTTGGATAATCTGGCGTGGTTTCGTTCCATTTCACACAGCTGTTTGACGCTCTGTAACCTTACGGGAACTGTAGTCCTAAACGATAGCTGGGGATTATAGGTAGTGTAGTGTCTTCGGCCATCCTAAACTCAGAAATGTTGACAATCGCAATGATGCTCGAAATGTCCCTTACAGGCCTACGTCTGTTTCCGGTTATTTTTATTTTGAAATTCAGTTCCTGACGGACACCAAAAAAGCCCGAGATTATGGAATTAAACCAATAAATAAAAGCAAGGATAATTGTGTGTTATTGGTGAGTAAATAACAGTGTGTTATTTTGAAAAGAATAACAAATTAGAAGGAAAAAATATTTAAAAATACAGATTTCAGTATCCTGAGGCTCTGAGCCCCATTTATTTTCCTCACAGACGGCAACAAAAGTCCGAAATTATACGATTTAAAATAAAAGCAATAATTGTGGCTTGATATTGAGTAAGAACACGTTTTTATGAACCACACAGCTTCCGGTCTTCCACGACCCGACCGGAGAAAAAGACGTGCTGCAGCCTGCAGGCACGAAACACGTTACCAGTAGAAATACATTGCTTTTAAAATCGTGATCGAAAAAAATCGAAAAAAAGGGGCAAATCGTGATGGTGAACACGAATCAATAGATTAAAAATCGTGTTGGTGAACACGAAATGCCGTGAGACTGGGTTGAGTTTAGGTGTGTGTGACGTGATGCAAGGCCTATTTGTTTAAAACAACAACAAAGGTGGTTGCTTAAGAAGCAGCATCAGTTTAGAGTGTTGGTGGAGGAGCAAAGAACAGACTTAAGGCTTTTGGAAGAAAAATATGTGTTTGCTCCACTCCCGAATGGATTCAGCTAAAGATTAATTTACAGATAGTTCAACCAATCTCCTGTCAAGGATGACACTTTTCCAACGATTGTTCTGTGTAACAAACCATCTGTCTCATTTTCTGATCAGCTGCCCCTATAATCAAAGTATGGTTCAGTAACACACAAATAAATTGCCTCAAAACTGCTTTATTATTAGGATTAAGGAAAGATCACTGTCACTGTGTACAAGACAAAAAATACCGACTGTTCGTAGAAAATGGCCCCAAGTTTTCATACACTGACTTGCCCTGTAAGAACATCACATTATCTAACTTAGCTCTGAATGCAAGCATCGTCATTTTCTATCTGTTAGAACCAATTATCAATGCTGTCATGCTTCTTGAATACAGAATACAGCTCTCTAAGGTTTTAGCCTTCCTCAATCAAATAGTACAATATATATGTGGCAACACTGGTTAATATCCCCTGAAAGGTATTCCCTGTTGATGCAGCAATAGTGCAAGCCTTAATTCAAAGTATTTTTCAAGTGATTAAGTTGATAGTAACCCAATAAAAAAAAAGTTCTTGACCCTGTAAGGATGTAAGATAACTTTAATAACTGACGCAACACGGACCACTACAGCCAATGGATGTCATTTTGACGAGCCTGGAATAAATGAGGGCTAACACTGTCTATTTAGCAAAGCCCTTTGCTAAGCCTTTTCCAATCTGAGTTAGTTTGGAATCGTAACGTGCATGCTGTGTTTCTGACAGGATACAGATGATGTGTTGGAGAGGGGCTGAGCTCAGTAGACTGACTGTAATGAGTGCTAGCCGCTAATTAGCCTGTTGCTGGATGCCAGATATGGCTGGAGCTAAAGCCCCGTCAACGGGAGCAGTGCAGCGAGGAGAGGAGAGCACTCTAATGAGCTCTCTGCGGTGTGTTTATTGTTAACCAAAGTCATGGCTTTACTCGTGGTGTGTCTCTCCCCTCCTTGCAACAATTGCGCACACATACACACACTGTTGTATCCTAACAGTCGTGCACACACACACATTTATATTCATGTGCGCAAACAAGTAAACACACACAGACAAGCAGGCAGACTCACAAAAAATGCACCTCACTGATTCAACGCTTAGTGTTTGCGAGTGATGGGAGCCTAATTAATGTGGCTACGCTGCAACTCTTCATCATATCTGTAACAAGCAATCTCCTGTCAGACATGATAGGCTTGATGTATGACGCTAGCTGTGGATGGCAATTCCCCAGGAAAGCAAAAAGGGAAATACCGTTCTGCTTTTGGTCGATAGGAATCTATTCACATGTCAGATACATTTTATTTCTTACTCATTTGCAGTGGTGGAAGAAGTATCAGATCTTGTTCTCGAGTAAAAGTAGAAGTACCAGAGTGTAGGAATACACTATAGTAGCCCTGCATTCAAAATGTTACTCAAGTAAAAGTACAAAAGTATTAGCATCAAAATATACTTAAAGTACTAAAAGTACTCATTATGCAGATTGGTCAATTTCAGAACAATATATATTATATGTTATTTTATAATTACTGCAAGTGTTTATCAAAGCTTGTGAGGGAGCGGCTCATTTGAGTTACATTGTATATTGTATATTACATTGTACTGCAGGGTGGCTTGTGAATTTACTCCAGGTGTAGCCAAGTCTTATTTAAGTACTGATTATATTTCACATCATTAATCCAAATCGGCAAAGAAACTAAATATATTAAATAAATGTAGTGGAGTAAAAGTACACGATTTACCTCTGAATTATAGTGGAGTAGAAAGTGGAACATAACATGGAAATACTCAAGTATAAATATCTAAAAACTGTACTTACGTACAGTACTTGAGTAAATGTACTTAGTTACTTCCCACCTCTGCTCATTTGTCCATCTTAGATGTGCTTCCTAACAAGGGCAGATGGACTGCTTAGGACAGACACAGCTTTGTTTACCTGTTTCTTTAAGATTGATCACCACAAGGATTGAGGGATACCAGTGTCACTACCAGGCAAGCAATTACCTCTTGAGTGCGTAGGAGAGTGTACATGTGTGTATCTCCCGACTGCTCTGTGGGCCAATCATAATGCACAAACACCTTCACCATGTAGAGCAGGTATAAATATGAGTCAGTGTGTGTTGGGGTACCTTGAGTCATTGACAGCAGCAGCTAGAGGACACAGCAGTGACTGGAGTGCGAGCGAGTGTGGTCCCCCTACGGTTCATTAAGAATACAGAACTGACAGAGCAAACTCATTCAGGATGGATGAGCTTAACACAAACACACACAAATGTACAACACATTCACCCACCATGACTATTGAACTTTTTTATATTTTGCTTTCAAGAGAGCTTCTCTAATGAAAAACAAATACTTTGAATATGTCTATTGAGGCTATTTGTTAATGCTGTGGTTAGGCCCCTCCAGAAAAACGCGGGCAAAAATCCTTGATTATGCGGGCTAAAATCCTTGATTATGCGATCAAACATGCGGGGTTTTATGTGATTTTATGCGGTGAAATTGCGGGAAGTTGCAAAATATGAGGAAAGTTGCGAAATATGCGGAAAAAATAAATATTGGGCTGTCTTATTTATTTATTCTATCTCACACACAACCTGCCACTAACGTTAAACTCCTTTACTATTCAATTAAACAAAATGTTTATTTATTGTAAAAGCAATTGGGCTATTTTAATCACACTCTCTCTCACTCACTCACACACACACACACACACACACACACACACACACACACACACACACACACACACACACACACACACACACACACACACACACACACACACACACACACACACACATACACACACACATATCTCCGCCTCATTCTGTTTTCATTTACTCGTTCGTTATCTGACCAGCTTCAATCTTGTAGGCTTCTCACCTCGTTGCTTGTAGGCTTCCCACCTCGTTTCTTGTAGCCCTCGAAAGGGTTATGGAGGTTGATGCCTCGGTGAACGTGAGTTGTTTGGCTTTCTTGTCCGCAGCAGCAGAAAGCATTTTCGAATCTTTGAATTAATCAAAGTGGGTCGTCACCGTCGATGTTCTCTTATTCTCCAACACAGTTGCACGGGGTGCAGAATAGTTTCCCCCCACTTTCATGCAAGACATCGGGGTACTGCTTTGCCCGGTCTTTAGCAGAAATGTTCGTCGGTACATTTTTCATCGTGTGAGCTCCACACGTTCACTCTACGGTGTTGTTTACCTTCTGTGATGCGCGAGCTGATGACGTCGCGCATCATCATCACTTCACGTCAAGATGAGTTAATTTTTTTTTTCAACTTTGTGTAGAAAAATGCGGGGATTATGCGGCCTTTTGATAAATATGCGGCTTTTTAAAAATCTGCGCCATTTTGCTGATTATGCGGAAAATTCTGCGATCGCAGAATCGCGTTTTTCTGGAGGGTCTAGGCTGTAAAGGGAAGACAGTGCATGTGGAGAAGCTGCGCTAAATTAAAGTTATGTTGTTTGGTGATTGAATGTATTTGAAAGTTTATTCAAAGTATAACAGAATGACACACACCAGAATTTGTATTCGTCAAAGTCAACACACAATGAATAGAGTATTTTCAGCTCACTTTAATTTGGTCAGTGTACACATTGAGCACATTTAAAACATTAGTGTTATCTTTAGCTGGTGTAGAAACCTTAATTCTTGGCCCTGAATATGTTTGACTGGATTAATAGGTTTTAACATAACGTAGAAAGCGAACATGTGGCTGTGATATAAGTGCATCAGCATAACTTAGCAGCACTATATTCTCTTGTCCTGTAAATCAGCTAAATGTTTTTCATATCAAGGTTCTGATTTAAGGATGGATACCAATGTTACATGTTTTTGATAAATATGTGGCGTCAGTCAGCATCAATTTAGCTTATCTTAGTGTTGCATGACGACTGGAATCAGGGTGAGACAGCTAGTATTAGGCTGTTTACTTGACTGTAATTACTGCTGAAGCGGGATGATGTGGAAGAAAATGTTTATGTGGCAAGATCAAAGTGCAGAGGGGGGAGACTGATCAAATCTCTGCAACGTGAGTAGAAGATTACAAATATATTGTCAATAACTGAAAAGAAACGTGCAAGCAAACAGTCGTTATTTATCAACTTTAAATATAAAGATTTAAGAAATCCAATTTCTTACAACAAAGCATGCCGAAGCATTTCTCATATTTCTAAGACCATGACTGTCTTCCTAATTATCTGCTCTGGATATTTTAAGGGCCAAAACAGTTTCACCTCTGCTTCCCCTCAGAAGTCTTTCACGTTTTAGGCTGTTATTGATGCATGCTGGTCTACGCATTTGTTTCCTCCCTGCAGTGTCCCCAGGTGAGTCGAGACAGATAACGGTCCTTAGTTATTCATGGGGCTGTCGGACACAGTGACTGGTGACTTGCACAGGTCGCCACAGGAAATATGATCTGTGCGTGACTTGCACCGAGCTGCTGGTTTCAATGAAAAAAACACAAAGATGCTTTCTTTGTGACGTACTGCAAAATACATTACATAATATCCATATTTGTATGGTATCCTCTTGTATTTGTGTTTATTTCCAGTTACATAATAACATTCTGACATTGGGGAACTAATCTTGCAATTACAGGTTAGGGCGCTTCTGGTGATGTTAGCTGGTGAGAAAGGTCATGGGTTGCGGCGGCATCTGAGTCCTTTCTCTTCTTGCTGTTTTGTTCCATAGCTTTTCTCTGCATGGCTCCTGACCATCCACACTTCCCATGACTGTATAAATGGAAACCCTCACTGTCTGCTGCAACCGTCCACACCTGGATGTGATGCCAAGATTACTTAGTGTGTGACAGTGTGAATGTGAATAATGTTTGTCCCCTTTGTTAATCTGATTCCTGGTATTTGTGTACAGGTGTACACACAAAGTATAGACTGGGAAAATATATATTTTAGTTTTTGAATGCTTCAGTTCTCAAAAATGTGTACGTATATGATTATCTTACATTGTCTCTCTTCGTGTGAAAAATCCTGCCTGCTGTTAAAATGACAGATTCTCATGTGGATTAGTAGCTGCTTCGTGTGTGCACATTTCGCATGCACATGTGTCTGTGTGTGTTCTTCTCCGGCTCAGTGTGTATCCTGCTCTACAGCTGGCGGTGTAAGGCCCCCTGCGCTTCCAGCCAGGTGTGCGTGTGCACATGTGTTTGTATCTTTACGTTTGTGTGTGTGAAAAAGAAACAGACAGTAAGGACTCCACTATGGGCTCCATGCTGTCACTGAGGAAAGCCGATTATGGGACTTGCCAGGGTGTCAGGAACACCCCCCACCAACGTTATACAGACTCACAGCTTTCCACTCATCTGTATGGATGTGACTGCAAAGCTTTGTCTACTCTGCTTCATCATGCCATCTGGAGACCGGGCCAAGTGCTTCCTCCTCAGCTTGATACGAAATTAGACGGTTGGTGCCCTCGTATTTTTTGCTTGGTTTACCAATGTTTGTTGGATATTAGTCTGAATCACAACCTAACAAGCTGCCATGAAGTTAAACCAAAATTCGGTTGACTCAAATCAGGATTGGAATATTTTGTGCTCAACATATCATAAAGCTGAAATCATACTTTCTTCTGAACATGCTAATTAGCTCATGTTAGCATGCTAACAAGCTAAACAAAGATGATTGGCATGGTAATGTCTCGCCGTGTCCATCTATGATAATTATTTCACATTTATTGGCCCTTTCACCGCAGTAATTAAACAGATATCACCATGATGACAATTTCAAATGTTGCCTGAGTTGGGCATAAGATTTTGCCTCTAACTTTGAAGAACTTTGTTGGCAACGAATACTTGAATTGGATGGATTCATCAGATTACTTGAATACCACTGTTTCTTTCAATAATACAAAACAATGTTTTAATAGAAGTAGATTACTTTAAAAAGTAAGTCAGTGTGCAACAACTAGAAAGAGGAATATACCTATACACCTCTTACTTCTCTTTTTAACCTCTCCCTTAGCACGAACACAATTCCAAAAGTATGGAAGTCTGCTTATGTCTTGCCTTTACTGAAAGGAGGGGAGGCAACTATTTTAAATAACTATAGGCCAATCTCTAAATTGTCAGTTCTGGCTAAGGTGCTCGAATGCTTAGTGAGTGAACAAGTAAAGGAGTTTTTATGTATAAATGATATCCTGTCTAAACATCGGTCAGGATTCAGAAAGAAACACAGCACCATCACTGCGACAATGAAAGTGGTAAATGACATTACTACTATTTTAGATAATAAGCAGAGTTGTGCAGCTCTGTTTATTGACCTTTCCAAAGCGTTTGACACCGTTGATCATCGCATCTTAAAGCAGAGGCTACTCAGTATAGGCATATCCAGCCATGCAGTGGGGTGGTTTGTGAACTACCTCTCTGAAAGGTCCCAATGTGTTCACTTTGATGGGCTGTCTTCTGAGTGGTTAAACATTTCTAATGGTGTACCACAAGGTTCTGTTTTAGGACCACTTTTATTCTCCCTATATATTAACAGTGTAGGTGATAATGTGGATGAAGCTACTTTACATTTTTATGCGGATGATACTGTAATGTATTGTGCAGGTCCCTCCATTAAAGAGGCTGTTGTTAAATTACAAGCTGTTTTTAACACTATTCAGACTCAGCTCTCTGAATTAAAGCTTCTTTTAAATGTGGATAAAACCAAGGTAATGCTCTTTTCAAAAGCTAAAAAGACACCAGAGCCTGTTTTAGATATTGTAACTACACAAGGAACAAAACTTGAAGTTGTTGCCTGTTACAAATACCTTGGTATCTGGCTTGATGATTGTCTCGCTTTTAAACTTCATGTCAATAACCTGCTAAAAAAAAAAAACTGAGGGTTAGGCTAGGTTTCTTTTTCAGAAACAAGTCCTGTTTCTCGCTTGAGGCCAGGAAAAGGCTAGTCACTGTGACCTTTTTACCTGTGCTGGACTATGGGGATCTGGTCTATATGAATGCACCTGCCAATTACCTGAGCAAATTGGATGCTGCGTATCACAGTGCTCTGAGATTTGTCACAAATTGTAAAGCGCTTACTCATCACTGTACACTGTATACCAAGGCAGGTTTACCATCTCTCTCTGTACGGAGGCTCAGTCACTGGTACACTTTTATCTATAAAGCTTTGTTGGGTAAACTCCCGTATTATATCTGCTCGCTGATAACACAGAGAGTTGCAAGCAGCTATTGTCTGAGGTCACATGATGTGGTCTTGTTAGATGTGCCAAGAGCAAGGACTGTCTCAGGTAAGACAGCTTTTATGTGCGCAGCTCCACTTGCTTGGAACAATCTTCAGCAAGAATTGAAACTGAGCAATCTCATTCCTCTGCATGTTTTTAAAGCTAGGGTAAATGAAATGCTTGCCGATACAATGGGCACTTGTAAATGTCTATAACTATGTATCCTGTAAATATAATGTATAATGTCCTTTATTGTTTTATGTTTCATGTGGAACCTATATGCTGCAGGTCTCCCTTGAAAAAGAGATCTATGATCTCAATGGGACCAATCTGGTTAAATAAAGGTTTGAAATGAAATGAAATGAAACCAATAATGTCAAGTTTGGAATTTGTCATCATCCCTCCTCAGTGTATGATAAGTCCAGCTCAGACAAGGAACATTATGAGACATGTTAGTTAGTTAGTTAGTTAGTTAGTGATGAAGTGCCAGACTTTTCTTATCTAGGACTAATTGACTCCTCTTATCAAGTGTGTTTTCATCAAATGCTTTTCGAAAGGAGTTGGTATTTTTTTTAAATAGTGGCAAAGGAACAAACAGCTCTGAGCCAGTCCAAAAACCTGTTCCATACACTGACCACACACACACACACACACACACACACACACACACACACACACACACACACACACACACACACACACACACACACACACACACACACACACACACACACACACACACACACACACACACACACACACACACACACACTCATACGTGACTGCAGCACACTCATTACCAACACACCATGGCCCACAGTCAGCTGTGTTGCCAGGAACATTCGGTGGTGGAGAAAGTGACCAGGCTCCCATGTGTATCCAGTCCACCCGGGGCTTTTCAGTACCCGCTAATTATTCTTCACACCTAATCTGAGAAGAGGAAGAAGGAGGGACAGATGAGAGGGGAAGAAGAGAGGGAGAGCGAGATAGAAAGAGGGAAGGAGAGAGAAACAGGGAGGAGAGATGGCGACCAGTGGGACTTGTGCTTTCTTACAGGAACAATGAATCACATGTAGCCACCACCTGTCTTGTGTTGTCCCTTCTGTTGCTCGCAGCATGGCGGACAGGATGACTGTGTTTGTACAGTATCGAGCCAGCCGTGTTGGTGTTGGCTAGAATGACTTTCACTGGGAATTAGGCATTAATAACAGATTGGATAACCATTGGCAGAACAATGTCATTTACTTCTGTTTTTATAAAGATTTTAGCATGAGAGCTCATTCTATTTATGTAGGGTTCCCAAGCAACATTTTTCTCACTCCTACTTCTCTTTGTTTTCTTTGTACTACTTTTGACTATAGAAGTTATTTATAAATGATCTGTAATAATATGATACCAGGATTATCCATTGAAACAAGGGAACTGCCTTATATGATTGATTGTGTTTGTGACCCACTCAAATTGTAACCTTTTTCTGTCGAGGTTTGTGGCTTCAGCTAAATTATTTTCCAGGTGAGGTCAAAGGCCAACTAAGTCAGAACAACAGCTGTAAAACCTCAAGCCTACTTATCATACAACAAACAAAAGTTATTTTTGACAAAGCATTTTCTAAAGCCAAACCCAGCACTTTTGGACTGTATGCACGTGACAAGTAGAAACTGTTCATTTCCTGTCAACACAAAATCATTATTTCTGTGTCAAGCAGAATTTACTTGCAGTCCTTGACATGTCCAAAACTACCAGAGGACTAGAGGGTTATAGTTTGAAGTGTGGGGACAGTGACCAACCAGCCATATTTGACAAGTTATGAGTGAGAATGTGTTGCCCACACAGGTGTTCCCTTATTATGCTCCATTAGTCCCAGGACTGTGTTTGATTGACAGATCCATTACTCCCCTGTTAGTTCTCATGCACCTGTTAGGGAAGTACAACAGCTTCACAAGTTTATTAGGATATGGGTTTCGATGATGAACTCAACCTGAGCAAAGGTCTGATAAGTGGGTAGCACTTTACAATAAGACTACCATTATAAAGGGTTTACGAATAGTTTGTAATTCATTTATTAATTAGGTTGTACACACTTTATAAATCATGAATAAGCTTTTATAAGACATGAGATAAACAGGGAAACTGTGACCGGTTGCTTGCCAAATAGTGAGCCCATATTTATCTGTACTGCTAAGCCTTATATTGGCTACCTAGCTTACTTCGTCTTCTTCATCAGCCAGCATCCTTGGTATCTGTTGCTCACTGAGTTGATTCTCGCTAAGTAGCCAATATAAGGCTTAGTCATCTTGCCAAATAGTGAGCCTGTGTTGATGTATGAAAACTTTGTTAGAACTGGTTTATAAATGGTTCTTAATGATTAATAAAGTGTTTACAACCTAATTCATAACCTAATTATAAACCCTTTATCAATCCTTTATCAGGGTAGTCTTATTGTAAAGTGGTACCAACAAAACAAGCAAAAGACTGAACTTAGACTCAAAGCGAAGAAAGTCAGATGCTGCACAATAATATACCGGATTGTTATTCCGAAACCGTCAGATTGGTAGAATGTTTGATGATTAACTTGTGTGTTTGGTCAAAAGCCCTTTTTGTCTCTATCCATCTCTAATGTCTTTGAAAAGGCATTGACTTCAAAGCAGCTTGTCACCCAGCACATTGAAATAAATGTCAAGTGTGTGATTGAATGTCAAGATGCTTAAAGTCCCTTCTCTCGATATATCTGAATGTCATTAGTTCGATGCGGTCATTATCAGTAGCTTCAGCACCATTGAGTGTTGCAGTGTCAAAATATTGCTCTATTTTCACTTGTGGGAGGAAACGGATGTGGAGGAGAACGTTACACCATCAACACCCACCAGTCTGTATCATTGGGTGGTTGATTAGGATGTCATATTTTGTCAGTGCTCATAACTGCTTATCTTCTGATTGGTTTTCTGGCAGCAGTGATGCCTCTCCTACTATTCCTCTGTGTCTGTGTGTCGTTCTTCGTCACTCTGCTCAACCTTGGACAACATCCTGAGGCATCAGGGAGACTTGGCCAAGGTGAAAATTCCTATTGGAGATTCCCACTATCCCAGCAGCATATGGACACATGCTTACACTCCACCTCTCCCATCATCCCTCATTCCACCCCATCCTCAATCAAACCCCACACCCTTCCTCCCTCCACCCTCTGACTCTCATGCACGGCTGTAATTACAATCAAACACGCACCCTTTGCTCCGTCACACACCACCCTAGCCTGAGCGCCAAAGTCCCCGCACACAGGTGTCTCCTTTCATTTTCTGGCTGCCTTAGATTAATATACTCCTGTATTATATTAAAAACTCACATCCACCCCTGCCGGTTTCTATCTCCATCTAGCGGGTTGGCAGAATGGAGCAGGGATGTAGGGTTGAAGGCAGCTGGAGATGACAGAGATGGAGGTTTGGTGGCTCAAGATGGCTGGATGTATCGCTCCAGTATTAATTAAACTGGAGCAGGTTCTTTAATCTGTGGACATTATCTAGCACTGACGCTACAGCAAGCTGCTGCTGGCTATGGTGGATGTGCATGAGCAGCTGATGTCTGCATGGTGCTGGCTGCAAGGCGGCGCTGCAGTTTATATAATTGACGGTGTTAGATACAGTATGTGGAGCTCTGGCTGTTACTCCCAGCATAACTGTGAACCAATATGATTAGATTTATGGTGAAAAATGTGAACAACTTGACAAATTGATAGTAAATTGATAGCAGGGTAATGCCTCGCTCTCTGAGCTCAGACATAAATCAGATGTCATTTGGATTCCTAATGCAGCCAGATGGTGTGTGTTTAAGTCACTGTTCTGCCATCTGATGGTGATTGTAAGCAGGGTTTACAGCGCATGTGTACTGCACGTCTGTGCATGTGTGTGTTTGTGTGTGTGTGTATTTCTGCATTTATCTGAAAGAGATGAAGGACAGTATGTTTTACTTTGAAAGCCTCTCCAGTATACTGTCTTTTTCATGCAAAGGATGATGTTTGGAAGGCAAGAATTGTAATACATCTCCAAACATCCAGCTATTTTAAAATTCCCCAAAACCTTTTTTTTTCTTTGAATCTAAGGTAGGGACTACACAACCTGGCACACACTTATATCATGTACAGCAGGGTATGAAAACACAAGGCAGTAGTATAGACAGTACATAAATCCAATCTAGCAGAGAGCCATTTGCAATATCCAGCAGCGGAGCCATTCTCTACTGTACACAGATCGGGGTTTTTTTACAAGGGGAAGAAAAACGCTTTGGTTTATGCTGACCCAGGTCTGATCAGCATGTTCAGAAGAATGATGTATAGCAGGCGAAACTAGCAGAGAAGTATAATCGCCTGCCCCGGGCTTTTAATACTGTTTCTCCCTTTCAATTCAGAGGTCAATTACAGGCAGGTTAAAGACATAATTAAACTGGTGTTTCCTGAAGTGCCTCTTGCTCCCTGTCAACATAACTTATGATGCATTGACAGGATTGATTCTAAATGGAGACCAACAGTATGCCTGGAAAGCCTCGGCACAGGCATCTATTTTCATTATGCATCGCGTTGCGTCTTCAACAAATCTTTCTCTCTCCTTGGACTGAACATTGGTGATTTGTCATTGTGGCTTTTTTCCCCCGTTTTCTTTCATACATTTTTCAAAATCCGGAGGCTCACTGGTGGACTAGGCTGGAATTCAGCTGGCACAGGATCTTTTGATTTAGATGAAGGTTCCTGCCCAATTATCTGCTGTGTGTGTGTGTGTGTGTGTGTGTGTGTGTGTGTGTGTGTGTGTGTGTGTGTGTGTGTGTGTGCGTGCGTGTGTGTGTATGTGTGCGCGAGAATCTGTCTTTGAATGTGTCTTTATGTTTGTTTTTATATCTGTGTGCAACAATTCTAAATAACTATAAGGCTTAAAGGTGTGTACTATCTGTGCATCTAGAGTACGTGAGACATGATGTTGGCAATAATCATTTTGTGATTTTTGTTGTCTTTGTAGGTGTCGTTATCTCATCTCTCCTCTTCCTCTTTTCTGCAGAGTTGGAGCTTCACACGTTCGACAAAGAAGACGGATTGTTTAAGCACAATTCACATCTTTAATTACTGCTTTTGTTTATTTATTTTGAGGTCCTACATTGTGCATGCTTGGTTGAATCCGGATTCACAAAACCCCCCTTTAGCCCTTTCCCATGATACAGCAAAGACTCTGGTTTGGCCCAAAAAATATTAGATACGCCGGGAGCAATTTTGTCCCAAATGTATGATGAAATAAAGGTGCAAATAAAGGAAGTTGTAATAAAAACTTTGCTGAAAGCAATCAATAGCAGATATTAGTGGATTTTAAGTGTATGTTTTTGGTATTTAATTACATTTATTCTATTCGTAGACAGATACAGAACCCCTAGGAATAACATCTCTGTAAGACTTTGGTACTGAAGATTGAGTTTTCTTTTTCTTTTTGCAGGACAGATGGAACCGGGCTCATTAAAAATGGCCACGCATGGCAGTGCATGCTGGGAGCTGTTCTGATGGCAACCATTGATCCTTGACACCGGCAATATAGAATAGGGCTTAATGAATTCACAGAACAGAGAGAGAGAGAGAGAGAGAGAGAGAGAGAGAGAGAGAGAGAGAGAGAGAGAGAGAGAGAGAGAGAGAGATGAGATGAGATGAGATGAGATGAGATGATTTTTGTGTAGCTATGCCAGATCGCTGAGCCCGAACCATGTGCAGTAGGGGAAAATGTGTGTTTGTGTGTGGGTGCGTGGAAACGATGGCAATAGAGGAAGAGAAAGTCTATGCTAAAATGTAAGATGCAGAAATGTTAGAGGGGACAATCATTTCCTTTGTGTGTATGTGTCAGAGGACAACCTTAATTATAATTGCATTGCAGCTCAAAGCAGGAACTCGAGCCAAACCCAAGCCAAGCCATGCTGAACTAGACTAAACCAAGCTTGGACCTACTCCCCTTAACATGCTTTGCGCTTTAAGCCCTGGCTAATTGGGCCAAAGGCAAGCAAAAGCCCCTTCCCAGCTGTGACGGGCACTGGAGTGGGAAAAGAAAGGGATGGAGAAAAGGAAAAAGAGCAAGGGGAGACGGAGAGAGATTACCCCCGACCCCCCTCTATTTAACCATTTACATGAACCCCCATCGGATCAATACAATTTTGTATTCTTCCCTTTTTTCGACATTCTCTCCATTCCACATGCACAACCTTTTTTTATTGGCTCAGCTGGTAGGGAACCCCAGATGTTGCGTTCGCCTGGTTGCTCTCTGTGAGTTAAAAGTGATGCCTAGAGACTATCAACAACCAGGCAATCTGGCCAACTAAATAGAAGGGCCGTGTGGAGAGGCCTGCACTGGTTATTGCAGCTTGTTTTTCTGCCAGTCTCTCAATTTGAAGATAGGGATTGGATGTGTCAAGTCCACCTACCAGCTGTTTTTAGCAGCAGGGGGCCCCCTAGCCTTGCTACAAGGATGGCAGAGTGTCGTATGCAAAATAATTGCATGTCTGCCCTGCAGTACCATGAATTTCATCATCCTGTTAGCTACTCGTGGTTCTCTCTCTCATCTTCTTTTCCGACCCTGATTTGTCATATTTTGTGTTCTTGCTATAGGGAGACAATCATATATTATGTACTGCTAATATATGCAAAACTTACATTACTATTGAATGAGGATTGTATATCAGGAAGTGAGTTGTATTGCATCATGAGTGGTCTCTGTAGCCAAAGTTTTGAAATGAAAGGGGGAAAACAAAACAGATACTGAAGAGGCAGTGTTTTTACAGCTGATTGCATGATGTGAGTGTATGTACTATATATGCACTTGTGTGTTTGGCAGAAGGAAGGCTGTGCCCTTAAGCCTAATCTTCAGCATGCAGACAGACAGACTAACACACACACACACACACACACACACACACACACACACACACACACACACACACACACACACACACACACACACACACACACACACACACACACACACACACACACACACACACACACACACACCACACCAGTAAAGTGGAGCTAAAATCAAATACACACACAAAGTGGAGGTCTAGAATCAGAGTTGTCAAATGTGCATAGTACAGTGTTATATATATATATATCTAGCCTCTAGTATATATATATATATATATATATAGAGACAGACAGACATATACACAAATACACACCGCACCTGTTACTGAAAGTGGGGGTCAGAGGGTTCAAGTCTCAAATGTGTAATGGGTAAGCTCCTCCCCACTGGGATACATTATACTCTGCACTTAACGTACAGTATACTCACAATACTATCAGACAAAATGAGCAATGCAAGTGAAGAGAGGACAGCCCTGGGCTATATGGAATACATCCTTGAGGAGGATCACGACAGCGAGATAGAGGAGAACGTTTCCGAGGATGAAGACTACCTTGAGGTAAACGATGAAGATTCTGATTATGATCAATCAAATGAGGAAACTGATATTAGCCCAGATGCGACATTCATGTCCAGAAATTGTGAAATTCAGTGGTCCTCATCCCCTAATGGACGCCAGGCAACACTATCGGCAGCAAACATAATGAAGGCAGTGCCAGGGCCCACTAGTCTCTCGTGTCACAGACATCAAATCTGCTTTTGAGCTGGTAATTTCGAACACAGTGCTGAAGATCGTTCTGAATATGACCAATCTGGAAGGGAGACGTGTGTATGGGGAAGAGTGGAAGGAGCTGGACGAAATGCATTTACATGCTTATTTGGGTCTCCTCATCCTGGCTGGGGTCTACAAATCCAAGGATGAATCGACAGCCAGCCTGTGGGACGCAGACACAGGCAGGAATATATTTCGAGCCACAATGTCTCTGGGGACTTTCCACATTTCTCAAGAGTGATCCGATTTGATAATCGTGACACAAGAGCTGGCAGACGTGAGAGAGACAAGCTGGCAGCTATAAGGACAGTGTGGGACAAGTGGGTAGAGCGGCTTCCACTTCTCTACAACCCAGGACCTAATGTCACAGTGGATGAAAGGCTGGTGGCATTCAGAGGTCGTTGCCCGTTCAAGCAATACATGCCTTCGAATCCGGCAAAATATGGCTTGAAAATATGGGCAGCACGTGATGCAAACTCCAGCTATACACTGGAAAGCCAGTTGGAGGACTCCCAGAGAGGAATCAGGGCATGAGGGTTGTGCTCGACATGGCACAGGGTCTCAGGGGTCACAACATAACTTGTGACAATTTCTTCACATCCTACAACCTGGGTCAGGAGCTCCTGAAGAGAAAGCTAACAATGGTTGGAACTGTACGAAAGAACAGAACGGAACTCCCTGCCGAAATGCTGGTGATCAAGAACAGGGTCCCTCAATCCTCCAAGTTTGTGTTCACAGACACCACAACCCTACACACACCACACACACACACACACACACACACACACACCACACACACACACACACACACACACACACCACACACACACACACACACACACACACACACACACACACACACTCTTAATTGCTGTTACAATAAAACTTTCAATACAAATCCTTATGCCTCATTTGGCTTGATTCTAAGTGAACGGGTCAATTTGACCCTGAACAGAAGAGGTGTCTCGTCTCTATTTATCAACATCAACCAATTGTAAAACAAGTTGGAACATTTTAAATGAATTTAAACATGTTATGTTATGCAAAACTAATGTATTTTATATCAAGGCTTTTCCAATGTAAAAAAGAAAATAGAAAAATGTGTTTGAATGTATATTTATGGGGAAAACGAGTGACTTATTCTAATGGAATCATGATCTGTAAGGGGCGAATAACACAATTGCACTAAATATTGATTTCATTGATAGTAATAAAAGGTACAAACTATGTAAAAAAAAAAATCTGGATTTTGGGGCTTCTGACCATTTTGGATAATTAAACATGCACTGGGTCAAATTGATCCACGAATATTATTGCTGTTACAAAAAACGAATATAACAGGAGGGTTAAGAATGAAACACTTCTTGACTATATGGTTCTCTCTGCAGAATTAATTTGCCATGCAGTTACACTGTCCACGTGTTTTCGGAGAAGGATACAGGGCAGGAGTAATGGTTAGAGACAGCCATTTATAACTGTGCCTAAAATACACTTTCACTTTCAGGACTTTTTCATTTGTAAATGCCCATATTTTACTCCCCATGTTATCTCTTCTCAAAGCAGTTAATTGTGTTTTCTTATACTATTGCAGCCTGTTAAAAGGGCCGTATTTGAAACACACATCAGCTTTAAAGACAAAGCAATGCATTCAGTTTAGATTTGCCATATTGAGTCCCAAATCAGAGACCAGCTGCTTTTATTGATAATGTAATCATGATTTCATGAGGTTTACATCTAAAAAGCACGAAACACTGATGGGGTGCTCAATCATTTGCTCTCGAGTAAATGATATTGACATTTACTTGTTCATTCAGTGGAGTCGACTCTGCATACTAATTATTTCTCAGGTGCTCTAACAATAATTGATCATCCAATTTAATGTTTGAGTTTGACACTCGTTACTGGCTTTCTTGTAAACAGAAAAATAAGAAGTTTAATAACACTTTCATTAATATTGATTAATATTGAGCTAAACCCAGAGGATTTTTAGCCTAACAAGTCAAAACTGTGGGAAACAACTTGCCTGGCTCGGGTCAAAGGTATCAAAATGCACCTACCATCCTCTTTAATGCTTGCTAACTAACAATGCATATCTTGAGTGTTTAATCCAAATAATAACCCAGCTGTAGATAGCTATTTCCTCCTATGACCTCATTCAAAATAAGCTAATAACTTTCTGGATTTAGTTTCATGTAACAGACCAATATGAGTAATTACAATCTTCTCCGTCAAACTATCACTTTTAAAATTACATTGCATCTTCTGCATTTTATTAACATGCTTTTTCCCTTACAAATTATAAATTCCCCTGAGGGGCTTTA